>NC_133024.1:92577083-92739375 GCF_048771995.1 Taeniopygia guttata | reverse complement strand
ATAACTAAATGCCAAATTCCTTGAACTTTTTTATGGCATTCCAAAATGGAATTGCACCAAGCTGCCACTTCATTATTAAACTGAGTCATGTCTATGCAGATCATAGATCACATCAAATAAATCAGTTGTACTTATTATCTATTTGTAGAAAAGTATATGACTTTTCCAGTATGTCTTTTCATTCTAAATTGCCTTCTACCATAAGTCTTGCCTTAATGATTAGATTTCATCAAAGTGTGATTTTATTCCTCTCTCTGAGTCATATTAAAGAATGCATGTTCTGCATTTTCTTCATCTTCACTTTCAATATTTGCCTCATAAGTATTCTTTTAAAAATGTTTTAATTTTTCTTTTTCCTGTCCCTAACCTCTGGTTAACACTGTACAAGACAATCAACATAATTAGAAATCTTTAGTCACTCACATGATCTGCATCTGATCTATGATCTGCATAGATAACACAGCAATAAAACAGAGCAATAAAAATCTGCTTGGGGTTCTCATTTCCAGAACAATAGCAAGCTCATTACAAGCTACAATAGCACAGAAAAAAAAAAAAAAAAATCTGGTAAAAACACATATGTCCCATAAGGTTTTTTCTGCATGCAAAATAAAACATTACTCCACTCTTTCCTGCTTCCTTTAGAAGTATTTACTTTCATTGTAAGACATACCAGATTCAAGTGAAGTTTTCTTCCTTGAGTCACAAGTGTGTGGAGAGATTTCAAAAGTACTGCAAAACGGGAGGACAGTCTCAGCAATTAGAAAACATATAAAGACTTTTCTCTTTGCCATCTCTGGCCATCTTGAAATTTTCCTTCAAAGATCAGTATTATGAAAGGAGTAGGGACAGTAAGGATTTGATGCATGTATGCCTACATGCACAAGAAGAAGAAACATTCTACATATTTCACTGTTTTCTGCTGTCACACCTTCACAAACTGGTCCCTATCATGTCCACAGTGACAAAACTTGAAAATGTTGCTACCCATTATGTCTTTCAGTCAACTCTAGATATATATTTTAAACCATTCACATTCTTTCTATTCAAATCTCTATTATACTAAATTTTGAATACATTTTGTAAGCAAATCTGTTTCCATGAGACTGCACACACAGAAGAATGAAATCTTTTGTGTCTAAGATGACAGTTCATGGTCAGTTTATGGGAACTTTTTTAAAGTGTGGCAAATATTTTTCGTTTGTCTGAATTCTCAATGGCCAAATAAAACACTTTTTCCTTTTTGCAAGTAAATTTCATTAGTTTCAGAAAGTTTTTTTAGGGATCTTTATTTGAATAGTGAAAATAATTCCATACAAATCTGCAATCCATGCAGATTTAGTAAGTATTTGTTTCCTTTTTAGCATCTTGATTTCTCATGCTAGCTGAGATGCCTACAACATCCTGGGTAATTTCTATAAAAATAGGGGATTTTCGTCTATTCTGAGTGTATTCAGGGTTTGTCTGGTAATGTTTCTTCAATTTATGTAAGCTTCAAAGACTACAAGAACTCTCACGTAATCAAAATGCAAAAGAATGTCAAGAAGTGAATAACCTGTCAGCAGTCATTGAGCATGTACAACATGAACAAAAACCATGTGTTCTGCAACTGCAAAATGAAATGCTTTAGTAGCTTCAAAGTCACGTTTAATTCCTGTTTATTTTCCACAGCACAAGCCAGCAGAAAATACTCAAGGCATAGTGTCACTTCGGAGAGCTGATATTGATATAAGTCAGCTTCATCAGAAAACAGCAGAAAAATAATTTACAATGCAGATTTCTTATTTATCTTTAAGTTAACACAGACAGGATATTTCAATGTTTCATGCATCATGAAACAGTTGCATTTGTTGTGGTCATCCTTTGCTGAATGGCTTGGCTTCTTGCTAGTTCTCTTTGAAGCAATGATTGTTTCTCTAAATGTGGTCCAGTTTCAGGTGGATAAATCTCACAGGATAACAATAATTATATCAAAGTCTCACCTTTTACCTGAGATGATTTTCAATGATTAGTCAGAAATCATTTGACAAATTGTTTCCTGACATAAAATATACATGTTCTTTTCTAATAATTGCTCATCCTCATTATTCACAATGTATTATTTTGATTTTCATTATTCAGAAAAATCCAAAAATTTTGGACCAAATTCTGTAATAAAGACACACTAAGACATTTAGAAACAGTGGAACCCAGTGTGCACAAGTGCTACGAGTATGCAGGTAGGTGGCTGTAATCAGTCAAGCAAAGTTTTGTTTTCTGCTTGGAGCAGGAATATTTCATATAGAATATTGTGCCACAGCATGATACAAATCCTCCCCAAATGATTCTGGGAAACTACAAGAAAATTGAAAATAAAACAGAACTAGGCTATTTTATAGTATTTTATACACCGTTCCATCTTTTGTTTTAAGAAAGCCTATTATTTGGCAAGCCAGCCTGAAAAAATATTTTAAAAATAATGAAGCTTTCTTCCTCTGAAAAGACATCAAAAACAGTCACACTTGACTATCTAAACTATCTATCCGTCTGAACTTAAATTTTTTTATTTGAGTAATTTTCTGTATGGCAGTAAATCTTGTATGATCACTATCTGGATGTGTCAATGCACAGTCCTTTTTTCCTTATTATTGTGTATTCTTTGAATTTTTCACTCCATTAGTTGGTCCAATTCAGCTACATTAAACAAATACTTAAGGTGTTAAGAAAATTTCTGGATTAAACATCTGCCTGCATGGAAAGAACAGATTGTATGTAAGCCATACTATGAACACTCAAAACCAGGGGGATCATCAGTGTGCTTTGAAGTGAGAAGAAAAAGTTAAATGGCAGATGCAGAACAGCACGTGGTTTGGAAATTTCATTATTGGTAAACCATGCTGTTTCATCTAGTTAAAAGGAAAAAAGCTATGGGCCATGCTGATGTTAGATTACTTATCTGTTACAAAGCACCTAGAATGAAACCAAATGGAAAAAAAAATCAAACAACAACAAAAAAAAAAAAAACCCTAATCACCTCAGTAGTTAATATGATAGAAAAAGTACAATTTAAGTTTCTATTTATTAGCTACATGTACAAATGACAGAAATTACTTCAATAGTGAGCAATGAAAAGCACTGAAACCAGAATGCACAATGGAAACCCATGTGGGACAGTACCACATGCGGCTGCAGTATAAAGAACAAACCCTGGATATCAGCAAGGGCCATTTTAAACCTAATTGGCCTGTATCACATTGCAAAAGATGCAAATGTTTGGTTTTCAGGAGCACCTGGGATTTTACATCTTCAGGACCAATTCTACAGCTGAAGAGGGCTGCAATTACTTTGATTCAAAAATCTCGCAGATTCCAAAAGGCCAAAAAATTAATGAAATTGTGTTTAAGCAGTAAGAAGGTGATTAACACAAGAAAACTGTTAAAATTAGGTTGAAAATAAAGCAGCTGAGAGAATTTAGTCTTTGCAAAGGTATACTAACACAACCCAGGCCAGAAGATTCCTCAAAATCTCAATGACATTATGGAGCAGATCTAAGGGAGCAGAGTTGGAAAGATTCTCTCCTTGATGTACTGCTTTCGACAGAGTGGATCCCATGAGAGAAGTGGAGATTTCTCACCCTTGAGTTGCTATACTGAGGGAAATTTTGCCAAAATCTTTCCAGAACCAGCACTGGCCGTCATGTGAGTCTCTAGAGCCGATTGCATATTAGATATCAGCATTGATGAGGATCTTCTCTGTTTTCTTCTAAAGCTGGATCTCCTTTTCCCTGTTTTTAAGCCCTCAAACAGGAGCCTGATTTGTCTCAGTTTTTTTGCAGCATTCATGGGAAAGCTGCACAGACAGGGCTGAGAGCTATCATGATGGTTTCTATGATGTATTGATGTTTCACATTCTTCTGTGACCACAGGCTAACTTTTGTTGACATTTCTTAGAAATTTGACATTATAACAACAGCTTTCACTCATTTGTCATATTGATATTCCTTTTCCATTTGCTCTGGTTATAAAACAGAAATTAGATCAGGATGGACCTCCCATATATATTTTTATTTGACATAATTGCCATATTCTTTTCCTTTCTTATAATGTTTTTTAATATTTCTTATAATGCTCTATCTTCCTACTGGTAGAATGATATTCTGGCCACTGGTGAGGAGGTAAGGAAACCAAATAACTAAAATGTAGTGGTCAAGATACCCTGTGACATACGTACAACTGATGCTTCTGTCTCTGCTTTGAATGCAAAAATTACTAAGTGGACCTCCTGCATGTCAGATGGTTGTCTATTCCCCTGAGCTATTTGCTGTTCTGAGAAGGACTTCAAAGGGTTTTCAAGCAAAAATCTCACAGATCCTTGGGCTCATTGAAATGTCAACAATGAGGATATTTTCAGCTCCTCAAAACTTTCAGCACAAAAGAAAATGTTTTACCATCTAGTTCAAATTAGTAACTCCTGCCTGCAGAACTTACTGCTGCAAAAATCTTGGGTTTTTTCCTTCTTTCCACTGTTAAGTATGAGTCTTCTGGTCTATATGCAAAAGGAAAAAAATTCAGGAGCAGCTGTGTGTAATATTTTCCAGCAACAGCTGGCTTATAGAACGAATAGGGGCCTAAAAATGGCTGTCTTACTCACTTGAGTCCAAGTATACTCCCTTGGTATGTTTTAATGTTAAAGTTTCATTTGGCAAAGTCAAATGAGATGCTCAGTCTAGCTATTATAGAAATTCTTGATTTTAAATCAGTCATTAGTAAAGCATTAAGCAGGTCAGAAGCAAGGTACAGTTGTGAAAGCCAGACCAATCATCTGTTCCTTGCAGACAAGTTCACCACTTGACTTTGTTGTCCCTGTCATTGTTTACCAGGTACCTTTGCTGGTCTCTTCTATATAAATATGGAAATTAAATTTTTCTCAGGAAATGTTGATGGTATAAAAAGTTTTGAATGTAAGGTATAAATTTATTCCTCTGGGATTGCAAATTACCTTAAGGCATCATTAAAAAAAATACATAGACTTTCTAAAGATGGCAAGAGAGCCAAACAGACAAAAACTCTGGAATGAGTTTCAAGGAAAACTGAGCCAGAGTCTTTAAAGGGATAACACGTTACTGGATTAATATGGAAGTTATGTATTAAATTCTTCCATTTGGGAATTATTTGGTTCAGCTAGTCTTCAGGAGTAAAGACTATCTGCAGCCTCTCCTACCACTTTAGCTTTCCCAAACCAAACAGAATCTTGACAACCTTCAGGACATAGAGCAGCAAGAAAACACAGTCAGATGATCTTTACTAGACTTGGTTCCATTCAGTGGGTCTAGTTTTCCCTTGCCTTGTCTGTAATTATAGGTTTATGGTTTGTATTTACAAGCTTATGAAGAGGAGTGATAAAAGACCTTTAGGTTGGCTGCACACCATGCAGAGTCTGAAAGTGCTCTTCAATGATTATATTGACTGACTTTATGACCCCTTGGTGCTGACAAAGCCTCATAAAAAGCACATAATGTGAAGTGGAATGCATCATTGCACAGGTGTAAATGACTACACAAGATGCAAGGAAAGCAAAATCAAGCCAGTGGTACCTAATAAACACTTCCAGCCCAGGAACTGTCGCAGACTCTCACGTAAATACTTAACATGTGGTTCTGCTCTAAAATGTGACTATAAAATGCATTGTGGTTTTTTATTGCATTTCAGTGATACCATATTACATTAGCTAAACTTACAAGTAATTTTTTTTTTATTTTGTAAACTCCATGTAAACACGTAAACTCCATTTTTCTTTTCTTCTTATGCATTTCAAGACCAAAGTTTATCCAGACTCAGCTTTATCTCACAGATACCTCTGCAAATGTACAGATTTACTTCCCAGAGCACCAAAACGTGCTGCAGTTTCTGAACATTTAATTAAAAATTTATTAAAAGTTTTTATAAAACATATCTGAAAAATGGTACACAGTGGTCACATATTGGATTTCTAGTGAACCAGATTGATTATAATATCCAGCCTGAACTCTTATTCATCTTGAATTCTTGAGTTTTTTCTCTTCAGCGATTTTCCCCAAATTTGCAGAAATAAAACCCAAGTAAATTTATTCATTTAAGGCATTATTTTTTATGCAAAATGGCCCTTTTCAATTTAATAGTAGTGTGGGTAAAATAAAACTTAATTTAATAGCTTAAAAATTGTAATGAAGGCCACTTAAGCTCAATTATTCCCCAGAGGGGCAAAACTCCCATTGTTTAAAATACTAGGAAATCAGGATATAGGATATTGTCTGAGTCTGGAGACAGTATGAATAAAACATGTTCACAGTAATGATGTTGCAGTGGCAGGGAGACAGACTAGGTAATCTCACAGGTCATTTCCCTGCTTATGCTTTGCATTGGCATTCTCTGCAGTACTGAAAATTTGATTAATTTCCTTATACGGGGGACATCAGAGCCTGGGAACTGAAATGAGAGGGATGCAATGGCCTAATGCACACAATTATTTTGGTTCTCCTAATTTTGAGTAATAAAGTGCAATCCACTTCAATAACCATCTGCAGTTCTAAAAAGAACAGCAATCTAGCGCAGAGAAATTTCAGACAACCAAGAAATTTCTCAGTTGTTTCTACATACAGGGTACTGTTTCCGTGTAAGAGTCAAAGGGGTCGGTCTGTCTCACATTTGAACAGAATTAATAATAACCTTAATTCTAGTATAATTTTTTTTTTTTTTTGGGGGGGGGGGGAAGAAACTGTCCCAGATGTTTGACATCACATTAGGCAATGCCTGACAGGGCCCCACGAGGGCTGGCATGTCCCTGGGTGCTGTGGGAACCCCCAGGACAGCAGGGCAGAGCCTGGCACTCAGAGCCATCCCACCCGCAGCCAGAAACTGCAGCCTGGGCACCAGCGAGCCCCAGCCCCAGGCAGCAGGCACCTCCCTGAGCAGGGAAACAGCAAAAACTTTACTTTATTCATTATTGAAGTAATGAGTAAGAGAGGATAAAGATATCATGTTTAGGATTTCTGGCCATGTTCTCATTCAAATGCTATGTTATTAACACAGAAATAAGGGTATGAAACCAAAATGAGGCTTAGCTACTGACTGCAGCTGTAAGTATTGCAACACCTAGATCCTAAGTGGGAAGAGAAAATCATGTTACCAGATACACAGGCTCTGTACTGGACAAGCACATGTAGAAAGATTTTAGTCTCCATTCTGTTTTGAACCAATTTGAATGCTGTAGCGAGATTTACCCAAAACCTGCCACCAAAAGCACTCCCACCTGCGTCTGGCGAGGTGGAAATCCTTGGGCAAAGATTCCTTCAGCTCTGGTCTTCTCTGGGGTCATGTATCTTTTTCTCTCTTTCTTTATTATAATAAACTAATTCTAGAAGTTTCCTCATTATAACAGAACAGATATAAGGTCTTCCTTGACATGAGGAGACACTGAGAGACTCTCACAATGTCCCCACTGCCACACTCTACACGTTCCTCAGCGGGGCCTGGGAAACCACACACTGGGCAGAGGAACCTTCTTGGGAGATACCCAGGTCTATCTCCTTGTCCATTAACTGCTTAACACCAAGTGCTCAAGCGATCTTCAGAGCAGGGATTGTCACCATGCCCAGCCCAGAGCCCTGCAAACGCCTGGCAAGACCACAGTGGTGATACAGTCAGGGGTGAAGTCCAGTGGGGGCAGTAGGTGATGGACAGCAGATACAAGGTTGGGCACAGGCAGGGCTGTAGCTCAGGCAAGGACCTAGGCTGAGGATCTGGTCACAGGTGCAGCTCCCAAGAAAATGGGAGCTGCTGCCCCAGTGAAACTCCTCTCTCTTTCTGTCCCAGGGCTTTTCCAGCAGTGTGAGTCCAGGCTCCCCAGTCAGGCTCAGCAGCACTGGCTGGAGCAGGGGCAGCCTGTGCCCTAGGAGCTGGGAAGGATAGCAGAGCCATGGGCTGCGCTCAGAGCCTGGCAGCATGGAAGCAGGGTGCCCTCCTTTCCACATATTCTTTAGAAAGATTAATCCATTGTGACATTGCCAATTTTGTGTTCTGTCCAGGCAGGAATAGTCTGGCTGTGGATTCAAGAATGCCCTTTGGATGGCAGTCCTGTTGAACGGCGTCCGTACCTGAAAGCTGGAGAGAAATGTCATCCCAGCTCAGGGCTACAAGGCCCAGAGAACTGCTGAGTAGCCAAGGAAACACAGCTCTGGGGGTGAGCAACATAAGGCCAAGACCAGCAGTCCCTGCAGACTGCTGTGCTTTAAGGGTTTGTGGGAAGTGGAGCTGGGATTTTCAGGACAGCAAATCTTTACATCAGTGCTATTTTCAAGCGCCTCTGTCCAGGGCTGTGTACTCCTAGGGAAGTGCAGACATTGTCTTGACACAGAAGGACACAGAACCTATCCTGCTGTATTTCCTTCATCCTTCTGCGTCAGGGAAGGACAGACAAGCATACTGCCAGTTCCACAGTACTGGGTGGAAAGATGCAGATTGTTGTTTTAGGCTCTCAGCAAAGAACCATGAAAAATACAATGATTTGGACAGCTATCCAAGGCATATAGCTTAGAAATTACAAACATCTGTAAAAATATATAAGCAAAATGCAAACTTGTTGTATAAGAATTGTGTCCCTGAGACATAACCCACCGTTTCTAACTAAACACACAGGCTATATTAAGGCTGCATGTTTCTTGTTCAGTATGAAGAAAAAGGAGTTACATTTATTAATGCAGGTGAAGTCTATAACCACATTTATTTTTTATAGCAAATTAGTTCACTATTAGGTCTTGATAATATCTCAGGACTGGCATAACTCTCTCCTCTTCCTTTTAAATGTTTGTTTTCAATGAAACATGGCTCACAGTGACTTAATAAGCAATAAGAATTCCTCTGGTTTGGCCGAGATCTATATTGTGGGAAGTGACTGTCCTCTGGTCTCCCTTACAGCTATTTCTTAACATCTTAGAGTTATGTGGAAATGTCTTCTTTGGAAAGTAATAGCATAATAGGAAATATAATTTTTATGTTGGTCAATGCCCACAAGTTTTTACTTCTCTGTTTTGACACAATGAACAATTTATTCACTTAAGGCAATATTATATGTGAAAGAGAAATCAGAGCATAAGTCTGCAATTCAGTTACATCTTACACCTACACACATATATTCATCAGACTCCGAAGGCATTCAGGAAATTCTGAGATTTTTCTATCCTTCTCTACTCTGAGAAGCTTATTGTAGAGTACATTAACTCACTGAGAAAATCCAGGCAACCTGAGTCAGGCAAGTTCATATTTTCATGATTTGAGATGGTAACCTAAAGTAACCTAAAGTCCCAGGTTTCTTAAAACCCTTGATATATTTTTATGAAGTTTAAACTAAACGGCAATTGCAGCGAGCTCTAGATCGCCATTGACAATAGCTAAGATCAGATACTTAGATCATATTCATATCCCCAGTCTCTTCTCTCCAAAACTCTCTGTGTTCTGCCTGCTTTCAAAATTAGCTTTGTCCCTTACCATGACCAAACAGTCCTTGAACTGCTGATATTGGTCTCTTTCACTAACATCCCTAAAAAACAGGGATGATCTTAATCAGGATAAGCTACTATATATCACAGTTTTGAATTTTGGTAGAGCAGCATGGAAAAGTGTTTTCTATCCCTTGGAATGCATGAGGAATAAAATATTTTAAAAGTCTACTGGATACTCCTAGAAACAGCTCTCCTTTGCACAAGTATGTAATTCATTGCAACCAGGATTTGTCTGTAGTCCTCCCTTAAAGAGAGGTTCATCTGAAAGAGCATGTTTTAAAAACCTTTTTTTTTCAAGGTAATAAATAAACTCCCAAACAAGCACTATTTGTGGCAGAATGAATTAAGTAATTTGAATGTAAAAATATCTGTAGGCATATTAATTGGCATGAATGAAAGCAAAATGACAGTGTACCCTTCTTCAGGACATAAACACTTGTGTCATTTTTCATATAAGGGAGTTCAAGTTGAGAGCTGCCACAACTGTTGAGCTGCTAATAATTTTTACCTCCTGTTCCTCCTCCTCTTCTTTTCCTTGTTTCCCCCATCTCTTCTTTGCATTTTGTTCTGCTTCTTTGGCTGTTGCTGTATTTCTCTCCATGCTTCTGACTCACTGGTAGAACAGATTGCTTGTAACATCTCTGTAGTAAATTAACCTTTGTGGCACCTTTTGCATAAGTTTGAAATTGATTTAGATCTTTACCCTTACTCATCAGCCTACAATGCTCAGCTGCCTTCCAATAGTTCTCACAGCACTGGCTTCTGGTACTCATATTATATGCTTTGGGTTTTGCCTATTCAATTTTTTCTTTTTATTGGATTAATAAAATCCAATATTTTACCTAGGTTGTAATCTTTATTTCTTTCCAGAAATCTGCCCAGTTTAAATCAAACAATCAGTAAATAACTTTTTGTTCTTACTGACTCCTTTCATTTTTTTAACAGAAAAATCTGGGAATATTATATAGAGATGCAAAAGCATAATGTATATATGAAAAATATTGTTCTTTGATATTTGAAATTTTCTGCTTATTAAAGAGTCCTGATCAAGAGAAACTGAACTTGAGATTTTCCTAATTTCTTCCCAGACACAAAACTAGGCTAAACAAGTGTGGCAGTCCTGGTTCAGATGTGGCATTTCTCATGGCAAGGAGTTCTACTCAGACCATATTATAAATTTTAAATACCAGCATGTGCTTCTATCAATTTTTTTATTGTAAGGCAATATATATACTCCTGCTCCTTTTAGCCACTGAGTGCCAACTAGTCTGAGTTTGTGATCCAGAAAGATTCTTTGATATAAACAGAAATACTGAGTAATATGGTAAGTCTGTGACTCTAGCAAAACAACAAAACAGAGCTTCCAACAGGTTATGAGAAAATGCTATCCAGACTTTGACCAACACCAAGATACTTAATCCCTTTGTGTATTACAATGGCCTCAAAAGTGTTCTTCTTTAAGTTTATCTTTCTCCTTGATTTCCTAGTGTATTATCCTCGAATCCACTATACAAATGCCTACAGTTATAATGAAATCCTGGAAAACAGTGCAAGTGGTGTTGCCTAGAATGACTCCACAATGCTGAAGGTTTTAGATAAGTGTACACAACAAACCCTGAAGTGAGTGCTATTGAATCACTTGGTTTCAATTTCCTATTCATGGGACAGCTTTTGTCCAAAAAACATCTAAAACCAACTTTAATCTTCTTTCTGATTTCTCACCAATTCCCTTCTTTGTTTCTCTTCTCCCTGCTGGATACTCCTTGTATTTATTTAGGGAAATATTTAAGAGTCTGATATTTCCAGTGACAGGCTAACTACTGAACTGGAACTTACTTACATTATATTCTAGGTGGATTTAGGCACCTCAAAAATATCTATAAATTCAAATGAAGTTTTCTGAATACATTCAGCCAAACAGTGCTTTGTGAAAGGGGCCTAAACTCATAGAGCAGGGGATGTACCCCTCTGCCTTTTCCTTCTCTCAACAAGTCTGTTCATAGGGATCAATCAATTAAGTGCTATCTTGAATTATTGCTCAGATAAACATCAATCTCAGAGGCCATGAGATTTTAGAGGAGCAAGCATTTGGCCATAGCTCAAGAATAATCAAAAGTTTCTTAGTAACAAGGCAATATATAACTTTCTAAACCAATAGACAGTTGCTACAGGATTTATTTTACTTTTCTAATTTACCACCTTTACTTATTTCTGCTGCACCGTGGATACTTTTATCTAATGGGCTTCTAACTCACAGGCACAGATATGCTTCTATGATAACTTCTAAACTCTCAGCTTAGTCCATACAACCACACCCATTCATTATAAACTCTTCACCATCTGCTCAGTACAGTTTCTCACTTACTTAAGGCATATTCTCACTGACAACTATAGAAATATAAGTTTATTATTTTTCTGCTTAATATCTGTGTATTGTATTTTTACATCAATCTAAGCTTCTTCTAAGGATACAGATCAAATTCTTCAATGTCTGTGGAAGTTTCTGGATTTCCAATTGCCACATACAGCAATATCTATCTGTTCATTCAGCTGAGGAGCCAAAACTGACATGAAGACTTAGGAAATTGCCCTCCATTTCCAAAAGAAATATTTCTTTCTAAGAGCACAAACGATATGACAACCTGGGGAGAGATTTCTTGCAAAACATAGCACTGCAGAGAAGCATTCATCATTTAAAATCCTGACTGGCCTCCAAAAAATTCTCATTTTAAATATTTAGATTTAAGTAGATTAGACTAGATTTAACTGGACAATAAATGCTTATGTTGTCAGCCAGGACAAAGCTTTCAGCTGGACATCTGTCACGAGAACTTCTCTGGTTGCAAGATATTGTTTGATCCTTCTGAGGATATGTTGCCAAACACTCATTATTGCTAAAATGTCAGCAACATTTGTGCCAAGTATGGGGAAAGTGAGGAATGTGGCCTTAAGACTGTAGTAATTTTTCTTCCCCAAAACAACTGTAAAAGAACCAAAATTAATATTTTATTACAATCTGGAAAACAATGACACTCTCCAATTTTTCTTAGATTCAAAAGCAATTTATAACTATTCATTACATGTGATGTTGTGTAATCTGCTCTGAATAAGAGAATGAACATTTTATTACATTAGAATTGCTATTAAGTGACCAGAATAACTTGTTTCGTGTTGTTTAGACATAATTTGCTTGATCTTGACTTCCTGACTAGTGTTTGTATGAAAGAGAAATAGAAAACATAACATTACAATTGAAGGCAATAATCAGATTGCAGAAAATACTTAGCTGTCTAAGTGTTTTTTAATTTGGCAGCTAAAATTCAGGAATAGCCTTAATATTCTCACCTTTTGGGAAAGAAATGGTTTCAATATTCTGAAAAAAAAAAAAAAATTAAAATTCCCTTACCGGAATTTTCTATTGATCTCATGCTTTTCCTCAGCTGGTCTTTTGGGAGTTAGCAAAAAATTAGAGTATGTAGTCTCACAGATAGAAGCAATTAAACATTATGTATTACACGGTGGAGGGTTTTTTCAGAGGGATTAGCTGACACATGATGCAAATAATATTCTCTCTGCTGGCTTTAACATTCACTGAATTGACATAGTCACTAGTCTTGACTAAATATTAGAAAAGGGACTTGAGCAAGTAGTAGAAAGATGCCACCGTTTCATCTTCAGTTCTCTTGTTAAATTTATTAATAGTAGTATAAAATTGAATATTTTGTAATTAATATTCTATTGTGTGTTGTAATAGTGATATCATTAATTAACATTTCACTGTCTGTGGAATAAACTGAATGTCATACTCCAAGAGACATCTTATCATGAGTGAAGGAAACATTGATTATATAACCACAGATCTATTTGTTATAAATAATGTGCATGCATATATATATGCAAGTTCATAGTAATATTGGTTTCAAGTGCATTAGACAGACTTCAAAAAGGGCCAAACTATCCTAGAGGGGAGATCAAACTGATCCCAGAGGGGATGGCCTAACCATCCCAGAAATGGGACAACAGACTGAAATGATCCCAGAACTGGGTCCTGGGGGTCCAACAGAGTAACAGACAAAGCCTCATCTCAAAGATGATCCACGACCTGAAGTCTAGGGTCAGCCAGAACTGTTCCTGGTGAGGGACCAAGATCTCACAGGAAGTTCATGTGGAGAGCTTGGAAAAGTACATGCAGCATAGGAATTTCTCAATGAGAGAAGCTCAATTTTAAATAAAAATTAAGTCATTTATATGTGATAGAAATGTAAGAAAATGTAGAACACCACCATTTTGATTAGCCAGTAGGTGCTGGTGATTTTTACTTTTCACAAGAGTCAAAGAATGATGCTTTCTGTTCCTTCAGAACAATTTTTAATTTTCCAGGCTTCTTCTCTTTACTTGCAGTTAGGCTCATGGCAGTTAGGAAATCTTACATTCTTAGGATGATTTCCCTTTTTCCAGACTATTTTTTATCTTTTGGATGATAAATTGCAATGATAGTGTATTGTTTTCTCATGTATTGATGATGTATCTCACAATGTCATCAGTTTCTAGATACCCAGCTTCACTTCAAAGATGCCACCCACAGTACTCCAGGTTGCTTCTGGGTCTAATTCTCAGCTCCTAGGCTGGCAGGCATTTTGTCTGTTGGCAATTCAGCAGGTGTCTTCTGTTTGGTAATTTTCCCTTTCTAACCCTTTCTAGGTCACATCACACCTCTGGCTGCTGGCATCACTATGTCACTCCGAGTGGGAACATGAAATAAAGCTCATCTAGTTGGGGCTTCTCTATTTGACAGATATGTTAGCAATATCCAAGTTTTGTTTTCAGAGTAGGATGTGAGAAGCATAGGGTGCTGCTCATATAAGTTTATATTTTATAACACCTTGTTTGCTATAGCAAAACTAATTTTACAGCCTCCTTTCAGGCTTCAATCTAACTAGCTGAGTATATACTATTGCAGGTATGCCTAGTCTATGCTGAGATATACTCCATGGTCTCCAATGTACTGTCACTGTAACTTAAAGCAAAGATTATATGATGCAATATAGGTATTATTCCTCTGCCAGTATCAACATTAGAAAATAACTGTATGTGTAGTTTCTTTTGCTCTTTGTTCAGCTGGACACAGAAGGCAGCTTAAGAGTCATGGGAACTTCCTTCCAGCTTCATTCCCCATGCAGAGCCTAGGAAAGTCTGTTCCATGTTGGGGTCAGGTTTCTAGTATTTCAAAAATCTGCAGGAGACTGAAGATAATAGAGTAGGATTTCCTGTTCCAGTTGCAATAGAAACCTTGTTTGAAGCCTAAGTTCTCCTGGACCATCCATCCACACAAAAAACCAATAATTTTAATACAATGCTGTGAATGTCAGTAATGGCCAGTATCAGGTTTCAGAGCTACAAAGAAACTTTTACACCTTTAAATATTCTGAATTCTGGAGGAAACATTAATTTCATCTGAATTGAATTTACTTTGCAAGGACAGCATTTCTTGTGGTCTGCTACCTGCTGTTTGACTGCATGTCCACTGGAAAACTTTCAGTGCTCATTTTCATTTCAGTACATGGGTCTAATTTTTCATTAAGTATGAAACGCTCTTTTCCAAGTGTTTATGAAACAGTAAATTGTTCTACTAACTGGCTTCCACATCTTTGCATAAAAAAACATTAGTATGAGAGAAGCCCGTACTCTAGCTCATTAGATATTTTGGGTCTGAGACTTAATTTTCAAAATCCAGAAGCACTAATAGTGTTTCCCATATGGAAAAAAAAAAAAAAAAAAGTGGTTTTCACCTGTTATTAGCAATTGTAGCAGGGAAAAAAAAATGTAAACTCAACAAAATAAAGATGAAATACCACACAGACACTATGCAGAAAAAGTGTAAAGTGGCTGGGGCTTTTCCCAGGGCTGGTCTCACTGCTTCTGCTTAGCCTACATGACTGCAGCTCCAGCTGAGATGCCGTCTTCACTGGTGTCTGAGGCTCCCTCTGCACTTATTAATCTTACATTTTTGTCTGAACCAGTACCTCAGCTTTGCCAAGGGACTCCTAACATAAGCTCCAGTCTCATGAGAGATACCAGCTTGGGCCCAGCTTTGACTTAGGACAAAATTTTTCTTCAATCTTCATCTTCCTTGGCAAGGACTGTGACTGTTTTTATGAGTGTAAGATCCTGCTCACAAGCCATGTTTTCAGCAAACAGGAGTGAGCCAAAAGAATGTGGGTGTTTACATTTTGGGGAGAAGAGATAAGGAGGAAGAGATCAGTCACTGGAGCTTACAGACACAGGTACCCTGGTTTGTAAGTCCAGGAGAACTCAGGAAATTCAGATACATCAACTCCAGGTCATATTCAGGATCAACTAGTTGCTTCCCTAAACAGTTCTACAGCTGAAACCACCTAGAAACTACCCTTTTCCTAGATACCATAGATATCATCCAGACCCAGCCAGTGTCCAGCTTCATCTGAATGAAGAGTAAGAGCTCAATTTATCTAATCTTATGGACGATGCAAAAAATATGGCAGATGAATCTTCCTGCAAATGTTCACTTCTAGGTGACTGTCTCAGATTTAGTCTTCTTCAATATAGACATAAACAATGAAAATTAGTCATGATGGAACTGACCTTTTTGATTCCCTAGACCTGGATGAAAACCAAGGATGTTAATGATGGTTTTTATTAGTCAAATAGAAAATCTATTGTTTCAGTGAAGCACAGTGAGTGATTGGCAAAAAGTGTGCAATTATCTGTCTGAATTTATGCTTTAAACTCAAATTACAGTGAATAGCAAGGAGCAGACATGTAGGAGTCCAGGATATGACCATCACATTCTGAACACGGCATATTCAGCAATTCTTCCAAAACCATCAGTGATCTGAGATGCAATTACACAGAAGAGAAGTTAAATAACTTCAGTAATATGGATTTCTTTGAAGAAACTTTCCACTACATGAAGTCCTTTTCTGAAATATCACACAATATCCTTTTCACCCATGAGAGCCCCAAAATCCAGAACAGAGCTGAGACTTTTCAAAGACTGTGGGTAGGTTCCTGAAAAAGCAAATGGGTATTTACCAAATATACTGGGGTTTTGTTTTGTTTTGTTTTGTTTTAAGGCTTGAAATCTACATCAAAGTTATTTTTTTTGCTTTTTAAATTGTAGTTCTAGAAAATTAGTGTTGAATGGTTCCTCTCATGTAACCTTATGGTCTTGCTTGTAATCTATTGTTAGTTAAAGTAGAACTGAACAGTTTCTGTTCACTAGATCTTTGACTGGATCACAACTAAAAATTAATATAGTCATTTTGCCCTGAACTGTTCACATCTCAGTGAACATCCACCTGGGCTTGATTGGCACTTTGAGCTTATGAGAAAGCTGGGGTTGTTTAACTGGTATAGAACAAAATACAAGCACACCTGTGTGAAGTTTTTGCACAGTGTGTAGTTACATTTTTCTGGACTTCAGCCAGTACTAACAACTGTCTGCACTTTCAAAAATACTATGTTAATGGACAGATTCTTATGACATATTTGTTTATTTTACATAGATACTAACTCAAATGCTCTCAGTTTCATCTCAGCTGGTTCACAGTAGTTAATATTTTCATATCTCAGCTCTTTTTTAGTAATTAATGTCATTTTTTTACTGGGAGTTTTGTTAGTTTAATCTTCAGATTCAACCTCATATTCCTTTTATTATTAAAACTCCCCAAAATGAACCAACAACAAACCCCAAACCAGGTGCATTTCTCTTTGGGAATGTAACAGCAGAAAAGCAGTGAGTTAACCCATGACTCCTGCACAACAGGCAAGAAATATGTTTCTAATGTTGATGCAAGATAGTGGGAAGAAATTCTCAATATGCTAGTTTTCATTCTTAATCTCACACACACACACACACCTAGAGAGCCACACGCATGTATGTGTTTTTCTTCTTGTAACTTCCATCCTGTTGTGATTATTCTCTAGAGACCAGCTCTAGAAAACCTTCTCTGTAGTAAAACGCAATTCATTTTAATGCTATTTAATTGTAGTAAAATGCCTTGATAATAATTTCAGTCTTATTTTATATTTAATTTTACCTATCATGTAGTAGGGTTATTTAAATACGATCAGCTGTGCATTTCACAATGAACATTCAGTGTTTTGCTGAGTTTCAAAGTTTTTAAGCTAAGAAGAATTATTATTTTTATTACTGTTATAGCTTTTCCAGTGGAATATGCAAATCAGGACAGTTCATAAAATCCTGTTTTCACATACTCAGAACTCCCTGAAATACTTAAAATGCAACCCGAAGCTTCAATACTATGGTTATGTCCCAATATGATTTTCTTGGAAATAGATGAAGGTTGAGGACCTCCTCATATTATTTCCATTTCTTCTCCCCAAACAAATGTGACTAAAACCCAGACAATTCCATGAAGAGCAGAACTAATGAGGCCTGATTTCCTGTTGATTCTCCTTTTGTTTCTTGGGATTTGCCTAAAAGAAACATAGGCTGGAGAGCCAATCCTTTTTCCATTTATTTTATGTGCACTCCAAAAGTAAAGAAAAGGAAAAAACAAAAAAGAAAAAAAAAGGGAAAAAACAAAAAAAGAACCAAACAAGATCATGTGTCATGGTTTAGCCCCAGCTGGAAGTAACCAACTTGTAATGCCCAGGTCCTACATTTTCCAATACATCCCAGTTAAACCCATTTCCTCCCGTCTTTTGATATCCATATACACACATATGATTCCCTTAGTCTGTGGGCCATTCCCAAAAAAGTCCATTGAGTTGACTTTATTGAATTAATTGTCTACTTTAATCCAAAATCAAATCCCCTTGAGGCATTCACTGGACTTCCCAGTCCTCCCACATTACCCATCAAATGCACGCAGGTTCTTGAGCAAAACCAATCTCTCTAATCGTTTTGCCTTTGCCTGAGAGGAATAACCCAGCATATTTTCCCCAGCATATTTTTTATGTGCACCATGGGATCTTCACTCTCTTTTGCAGTATGTAAAAGTTGTTCTGGCAGGGCCAGAACGATCAGCACATCCTCTGGTGTTGACTAACAACTCTGGCTTTTACAGAATGTGCATCCCATAATGCTAGGATTCTCTCTTGAATAAGTTTTTAAAGGATATAGAGAATATTTGCAACTGCTTCATGTGTAATGCAAGATGGAGGTGAGCACAATAAAAAGGAAGCAGACTACTCCAAACAACCATAATGTTCTGTGTGGTATCAGGTCAATTAAAAACACGAGTATGTTTAAACTCTAGCCTTTATGCAAATCATGGGTCTTTAGCACTTGCTTTAACTTTCTCAGATTGACTTCTGTTGTGCAGATGTACTGGCCTGCCACTTACCAGTCTATCTACTGAGAACAAGAGTCTTCAGAAGCAAATTCTGAAAGAAATTTCCTTTTTCCATGAGAAAAAAATCTCTTTTACATGTGTTTTATCAGATAGTCAGCTGATGTAAATCTGTAATCACTACAGCTAAAATTAATTTCCATCTGAAATTAAGTTTCATCCACTTACTGAGAAATGGAAGGATAATCTCCTAGAGTAAAAATTATCTCAATATGCTGTGTCCATAAACATAAAAAATACTTTAAAGTGATTTATCCACAAATATCAAGAATAATGACATCAGTAGCATTCGATTTAGTAGGTCAGCCTTGAAAAATTTTAATTTGCCTCAGACAGACTTTATCAAACCGTATAATAAAAAGAAGAAACAAGTCCTAGAAAATTGGTATATTGTAGACTAAAGGTCTATGAGCCAAGGTAATTTAGCATTGTTAAGACACCAATAATTAAAAGAACAGAAATATCAACAACTTGAGAAAAACACTGGTCAATGAAGAGGCTTAGAATATATGAACTATATTAGTGGAAGGCAGAAAAAAATCTGTAAAAATTAAAGTATCATTATATATACATCTTCTGTCCACCTGCAGTTAGTAATTCTGGGCTATTATTTTGGTGGGCTGATTTGTAGGACCTCACTAAGGTGACAATGCTCATCTGACATCCACAATATTGTTGTGGGACACCACAATACCACTGTAGTCAAAGAATGATCCCAATATAGGACAACTGGTGTGTGCAAACAAAATTCACCATGCATTTCCTATCAAGACCACTTTGTGCCTGAACAATGTTACTGCAGGCAGCATTAGAGAAGGGAGCAACTGATCCTGAGGCCTCAGGATCAGAACCCTTAGTGATGTTTTTATCAATTTCTCTTAATAGGCTCTGTAATTTCCCTTCTGATTTTTTGTTGGTGTTTATTCACTTTTATAAAAGCTTGGTCAGGGTGGGAAGAAAATGTTGGAGGTTTGCAAGAAGACTAAGAGCATACTGAGGGCAGATCTACACAGCAGACACCCCTAAAATGAGGTAGCTTTAGTCTTATGACCTTGGTGTCACTAAAAGCTGTTCAGCCCTTTCACCAGCAGTGTGGTGCACCATATGCCGATATAGGACAGCTGAACATCTACTCACCTAGTCCCAGCAGCAGCCCAAATTCCTGATCACTGTTAGAGTCTAAGGCTCTCCCTCCTGCCTTTGCTATACATGGGCTGTGGACTCAGTCCATGCAGCTTCCTCTGCAAACCCTATAAAAAGGAGAATTTTCTCAACCCCATTACTGAGGCTCACTGCATTTCTGTCACTACAAATCAGGCACATGCCAATTTTTCTTCCCAGGAGAGGACATCATGATGCTGTGCTGCCTTCCCCTTCCCCTTCTCAGGCTGGGACTGCAGCAACCACTGCCTGAACCATCTGGGGTCTCTGCCTCCCAGCACAGCTCTGTAAGGCAGGCAGGCTGCCAGGGGGACATGGCCATGTGGCCCCTGATCAAGGAGTAAGTTCCATTACAGCTATACACTATTCTGCTGAGCAGCACAGACATCCCTTTAATATGGTATCTGTCTGCCTCTGCTGCTAGCCAGATGTTGGGAGCAAACCAGAATGATTATCCCAGTGGGCTGATATGTAGGACACCAGTGTGACTAAAGCTGACACATGCTGTAGTATGAATAGAAAAGGAATGACCAAAAAACTATATGAGGTCCCAGACAATTTAGATCACAACTCTCTTTGCTTTGATTTAGTAAACCTTATTTAAAAAAAGAAATATATATATATACACACACACACATATATATATAGGAGTATCAAAGAAGGTCTCTCTAGAAAATGGTGTCTGTGCAAATTAGCAGTGAACTCGTAAAAAAATCAAATCCTATAATCAGTAGGATGCCAAATAAAAAATTCAGTAGTCAAGTAACACGAAACAAGATAGAATATGAATCAAATTGTGAATACTGTTATGACAGCAACTTAGAAGATCCTCCCTGTCTTGAAAAATGCTAATGAAAGGGAGGAGATGGCTACAGACCTGGGAACTTTTCATTAAAAAATGTATTGAAAACTAGGAAAGGACTTGGGGTTTCTTAGGGAAGATTGGTTATTTTCTTTAATTAGTCCATACTGTAAAAATAAGAACAATTAGATGCACTAGTGAATATCATGAAAGAAAGAAAATTTAACCTGAGAGAAAAAGAAATGAAGACTCATCTTTTCTAAAAAAGAACTTTTTTTCCCACAATAGCTTTAGGAAGCATTTTCCTACCTATATCTTACTTCAAGTCAGCTTTGTGCTTCAGAAATCTAGCAGCTGAGTCACTGGTAACTGGCAAAAGTTGTCTCCCTTCACAAACTGGTATAACTTGAGCTGACTCAGAACTTACAGATGACAGAGCAATTTTTTTGGCTTTTTTTTCATTATTGATATTTTTTAGAGAGTATTCAGTTTTTATTGCAGTATATGCTTGAGAGAGAGTCTTCAAAGAGAAGTACAAGTTCAAACATGGATTGAAGTATAAGCTTTCCATTTTAGAAATATTTGAAGGAAAAATATAATCTTGGTCTTTGTCTTGTATGATTTTACTTTTTTTGTAATGTAGAAGCAGCAAACAATTATTTAAAGGAGAACAAAAATCATTATTTCATCATGAAAATTCTAAATTCCAGCTTAGAAAACTAAAAAATGAAAACCTTGGAAATTAGATATATGAAATCAAAACAGAAACAAGATATCTATTTTATATTATGAAATAATAGAATTTTTTTTAATACAATCATAAGTAGTGCAACAAATTCATGTGCTGTTTCAGGCACAAATATGGCAAACTAAAACGATGCTGGTACAGTTATGAATGCAGTGTTTGGTACAGCAATTTTGGTACATAGTATTGATACTGGGCAAATGAAACTGAAGTTATGAAGTGGTGTATGCGAAAGAATAGAGCTGAATTTGTCAACAATATTATACTGAGGTCTCTGTTCTTCCACCATGGCTTTTAGTTTCTCTGTCTTAAATGACTTCCTAAGATTTTCCTATTGTTTCTGCTTATTTTGTGTCTCTGCGGGTTTGTTCTTCTTCAGGGCCAACTGACCTCATTTAATACTGTCTCATAAATCACTTTCAAGAAGAAGAGGGTCACCTGTCTCTGATCTAGTTATTGTTGGCAATCTTTCAGAAAGCAGTCATCTCTCCTTATTTTCAGAAATGGCATCACTACATTCAGCTATCTAAATCTCTCCTTCCCTCCCTAGAAAGAAAACAAACATTGATAAGAATAAGAAATAAGGGATGAATTCCATACAAAATTGAAATTGACTTAAAGTAGGAAATACCTATTTATTTTTTTTTAGGGAGCTGTTATTTACTAGGTACCTTATGCATAAAAGGCTAGTTTGATGCATGCAAAAAGTGATAAAGTGCATGGTCTTTATCAGACAATTAAGGCAATACTGATGTAAGATTACAGCTCTAAGTGTCATACAGACCCTTGTGCAGACCCTGTACTCACCTGTCTTACCAGTCTTGATTCAACACACATTTTTTAGCTTAAGGAAAATAGGAAATCATACCTTACTTGACCCGAGCAGGATAACAGCTGCTATCATGGGTACAGATTGCTTGGCTTAGGCCCTAACCAGACAAAATGATGAAATATGACCCGGCAAAGCTCTGGGGTAACATTTGTTTGCCAAAACTTGAACAAAGGTAAGACAATACAGACAGAGGTGTGAAGTGTTTGAGAGTTTATATGAGCATGGGACTGTCTAGACATTTAAAGCAACGCTAAAATCAGCTCTAATTGCATCAAATTAAAATTGAAGTGAGTGGGTGGGAGGGGTTGACAGGGCTTAGCAGCAAAACAGAGGTGAGGTTTAGTGGGACCGAGTTGCTTGGCTGCTCCTGTGTAACATCTTAGCAAAAAGTTAGGATCAGTCTACTCAGCTGCAACTAAGTAAGACACTTCATGAGGGCTTGCATGAAAATTGTAAACATCTTTTTCCTTGTATTTAAACCATTTCATATACAATTACCAGGTTATTGGAGATTCATCATCCCCAGATGGCTTTTAAAACTGGTGTGACAACGTGTGCTGTAATTTATGGGAATAAGGTCAGACGAGATTACAGACAGGTCCACTGTCTGCCCCACCAGCACACAGGACTGTGATGCCCCAGGGAGTGGAAACAAATTCTATTAGTGTAAATACAGCAGCCAAAACCTTAAAAATTAGGATTTTTTTTTTCCCCCCATAGGTTTTACTTTTGCTTTAAAAAAGGATAAAAGCTATGCTGGCAAAAGGACTTTTTCCTGGTAGAACTCCTAGGCCTCCTTCCAGCATAGCTCCATCAGCAGAATATATCACTTAACAGACTGAAGTGAGCCAGTAAAATTTCTAAGTCTAGACCAGTACTTGGCATTCTATTCCAAATCCAGTGTGGTGAGATGCTATGTGTTCATATTAAAATCCTAATTGGCCATGAATAAGTCACAATAATTATAAACATAATGTATCTAGACAGCATAAAACCCAGGCTTATTGCTTTGCATTTTCATATTATCTCAGTACAGCCAAGAAAAATGCCTGTGATACATCTTCTTTGTGAAAGCTACTTCCAAATTGGTTTTAAAATATGAACTGCAAGATGAAAGCTACTGGAATAGCCCCAAAGCCAAAAATCAGAACCTGGTCAGTCTTTCTTGACCTATAAATCAAGAAATTTATGATAAAAGGATTATGAGCCACTATCAGAAAATGTGAATAGTTGGATGAATAGAAAGCAGATAATGGTTAGTTGTTTCATCACAAATCTCTGCAGAGCAGGGATTTCTGCCAGCAGCTGAGAGTTTTCCCCTTTAAGCATGTTTAACCTCATAGAGTGAAAATCTTTCCATGGTGTTTGAGATTTTGAGATTCAAAATCACTGTGCTCCTCCAGATATGATCTTCCCTTCCCTACAGCCAGCAAAGGCATCTGGTGAAAAGACTGGATCATTCTTCCCTGCTATAAATTCCCCAGAAAAGGTCTAGGGAAAATGGAAATTCTATAAGTTTATTTTATTCAAAGTTTCTACAATTTTTATTTTCCCTGTAGAATGGCAGAGATAAAGCACGGAGCCAAAAAGAGAACCAAAACAGATAACATTAAACAGGAGAAAAGGAATGAAAAATATTAGCTTATTTTTTTCCCAAATGGTTTTAAAAATTAGGTCAGTTTTCTTTTAAAAAGAAAAGAAAATTATTAAGAGACTATCTCCTAAAAATGAGAAATTATTAATGTGTTTCAAACCCAGTATTTTAATAATGTTGCTTAAATCTATCTTAGATAAAGGAGGCAACAAACATGCCTTATAGAAATTGCCTGCACCAAAGAAAATTAGGCAACATTTTTGAAAGAGGATATACTTAATTAACAAAATATAATACTAAGAGAAAAAATTGAGCTGTTGCTCTGACCCATTTGCAGAATGATTTAGGCAAGGACTTGGAAGGAAAGTAATGTATTCTGACATGCTTATTAGAGGATAAATGTTAAGAGATAAGACTCCAACTATTTTTTCAGCTTTTTCTCGAAAGGTCTCATTATTTTCAGTGAAAGGAATTGCAATTGTCTCTGTAAATAATTTTTAAAGCATTTTGTTTTTTCAGAAGCTCAGAATAAATTTTTTCTGCTTAATAAGCTTAATCTGGCAAATATGGTGCACAGTTTCTCAGCTCAATATGCTCAGCTAATAAATGCAAGTGTCATACTTACCCACTCGTGGTATACCAGAAAAAAAAGAAAAAGTGCTAATAAAGGCATACTAATCAGTTTTGGTGTTCCTCATGTTCTTCCTTTAAGAAGACATGTATCTCTATATTGTTCTGGATATTTTTACATCACTTCCTTCTCTGCTTTGAGCAATATTGATAATTCAAACATCAGATTATTTCTTATAAGCGTCATGAAGGATTTTTCCTTTCAATTTGGTAACACCCTTCTTAAAACACATTTGGGGATTCTTTTTCTTTGCTAGCTTTTCCAATCAAATATTTGAGATTGGTCAAAAATTACTGTGTTAACTAGATGAAAATAACCATTAAATAATAATAACTACAAACAAAATGTGCTCAAAATATAATCTAGAAATCCCCAAGCCTTGATTCTATTAGTTCTTTATTTTGTTATTCTGAAATGTATGCCTCTCGAAATGTGAAATCTAATGTTAAGCCTTCACAGAAAGGCTGTAACATGAAATAGTACATACACCTGAGAAACAACAGCAATATTTTAATATTTACAACTGAATAGAAACTGTGTAGCAGCTACTGTTTTGTGAAGTATTTCTACACTTTGTCCTTAAAAAGACCAAAAAAATTATATTTTTAAAAAAGTATCATCTACTTTGGATTTGATCCTTAAATCAGTAACCAGAAGAACTTCCTTTGTACACGTGTTTTTGTGTCCATGTATGATACAGTTTATATATATATATATGCCATATAAATATAGGCAGTTCTAGAAAGGTACAAACGATTCTTGTCTCCTGTGAGACATTTATGCTCATCCTTAAAAGACAGGGTGCTGTAGGACTGTCCTAGGTAACCCAAAATGTTGTTATAATCCACATCTATCTATGCTCAAATTGCTACCATCTCTTGAAGGCCCACTCCACAGATAAAAAAAAACCTTTTTTATTTTTTTTTTTTTTTTAGAGATACACAAGTATCAATGAAGAAGGATCAATTTTCCCTTCACAAAGACAATGAGAACTCATAATTTTAAAACACATGGTTAAATCCCACATCTCATTCAGTCCCAAATCGGCTGCCTGAGGGATTGCCTATGTAACACAGGAACTAAAATGAGCAGTAATGTAACACATAGGTCAAAGTAAATAGTAGCATAAGGGGTTAGTAATTTAAATTCACGTTATAGGCAGTCCTTGTGGCAGTGAATGATGCAGATACAGGTTCACTAGAACCTAGACTGAGAGAATGTGAAATTTGCTAGAAGATCCACCAAGGAGAAATCAAATTGAATCCATAAGGCCCTGCTGGAAGTTGAACTCATAGTGCGGTATGGGCACAGTTTAGCTGGGAAAGTTTCACACCAAGTTTTGTAATGTTTCACATGCAAAAAGTTAGGCACAAGAGCTAACACCAGTGTCCAAAAATCCTATTGAAACTGTTCTTATTTTTAGAAGAAGAAGCACACAGATTTCTCAACAATTGATACTGCAGTTTCCACAAGAAAAACAAATGAAGATCTAAACCTGCTGAACTTGTGGTCCGGGGATACACATGTTGAATACACTTTTTTAATGGCTTTAGAAAAATTGAGGGAACAAATCCAACAAGTGCCAGTGAAATAATATGTACTCATGAACACTGTCCAAGTTTGTCCCCTATTCATTTGGAATTCCTTCTATGTTTCCTTCTATTCAATCTGCATTTTTTTCCCTGATTGTTTTCCCAGGGAGTGTCAAACTAGCAAGAAGCACACACTTGTGCATTTGCATAATGTAACATGAGCTCTTCCCCTTGTCAATGGCAGTGATTCAAGACAAGAGTCTCAATCCACAATTTGTCAGTCCCTGTGCTTCTTCATACAAATTCTGAATTATGTGTTGTAAGATACCAAAAATACATACACTTGATTTCTACTTTGTAAAGCAAAGCAAACAGCATAGTGTGGATTTCTTTTTCCCCATGGGAAGAAGTGGTTGAAAAAGGATATTTTTTAGAAAAACATTTCTTAAATTTAAGTAATTCACAGACCCTTGTATTTAGCTCAGCACTCTTTCCATTGACATTTTCCAGTAAACATAAGTTCCTTGATTGATATGTGGTGGAAAACCTCATAACTTGCTAAGACTCAAGCACTTTCAATGTTGACATGCAGGCAAGAAGTATAACCCTGACAAGGAGCAGGAGTGATGGCTGTCAGCAGGAAAGTTAAGAACCAGGAAAGCTGAAGGCTTAAGGGGAGGTATGTTAGGAAAAAAAGTGAAGTCAATCTTGTGACAGGTATCAGCAAATGCAGAAGAAAATGGGTCTCAGGAGAACCTGGAGTAAAACAAACATTTCTGTGGAAAACTCATGATGGTGTGGTTGTTTTTATAATAGTACACAGTACTCTGTGGTACAGGCATAGTTTACCCGTGAAATTTGCACACCAAATTCTGTAGCACTTCACATGTTAGCCACAAGAGCCAACCATGAGTAATGCTATTATGTGCTGTAGGCCTGACAGGCACTGGAACACTACCCTTATGAGTCCTGCAAAGACACAGCCACTGCGGGCTGAAGAACAAGAGAAAAGGGTGCTGTTAAAAGAGACTTTGTGATGAAGTAGACTGCAGTTCACCATACAGTTTGATTATGATTAACTTCTTGAGAAAGGATGAAGTGAAAAGAACCCTTTAAAGAAACTAAGCAGAAAAAAGAAGGGAAATGGCAAAGCTAAAACACCTGCTGTAAATAACCTCAAAGGAGCTAGAAATGCAAAAGCTAGCATAATAACAGAGACCAAACCACACAGTCTGACTTGCTAGACAATTTGAGTGGATTACTCAACATAGAGGATAAAAAGACATTTTAAAACTTGAAGAGACTGGAAAGAGACACTTGACTGAAGCAGACATCAGCAGAAAATTGGCATGCTGGCAAACAGCCGCAAAAAGATAGGATAAAAACCCCAAACAAAACCAAACCAAACCAAAACAACAACAACAAAAAAAACCCCAAAAAACCCAAAAAAACCCAAAAACCCCCAAGAAAACCCCATTCTTCCTTCTACTCATTGATATAATGGGGAAAGTGGATGGGAAATGTTTCAATTTTCTTCATGTAGTACAGTTTGGTTCTTTATTCTCTCTTCTAAAGGTGTTATTCTGTGTACTCTCCACTAATTGCCCTGTACCTCTCAAAATGAGCAGGTAATGAATTTTTGCAGATGCCTATATTTTGAAGGAGAGAACAAGAAGGGATAGATACTGTACAGGTGCCAAAGCCACGTTAGTGTTTGCCCATTCTTGCAGCTTGAGAGAAACGGCAGAGCTCCACCACTCACTTCATTTCTGAGTTGTGACAAAGAGGTAAACAGCTGCCTCTGCCCAGAAACCTCATGAGAGGGCTTTCTCTCCCCCAAAATAGCCTCCTTACTGGAAACTGCTGGTTCTAAAAGCAAACACAGAAAGCTGCTGGAATTAAGTTACGGGTGCTTTTGAAATGTTGTGTTTTTCAAATAATTTTTACATTATATTTTATTGCTTTTTCTAATGTTTCCCTGCAAAGTTTTCTTTTAAGCAAAGGTTTTACATTGCTTATCATTTATGGTAATGACATGCTCAGCAAAAGATTTATTTCAATATTGGTTTAAAGGTCATGAAAACTCTTTCCACAGAAAATTAAAAGATTCTTTTGCATCACTGATTGATATTCTTTATTAGGGTAAGTGCTAGCTGGCTTTCTGTACTTTCAGTCAAATTCCTTAACCACACAGGGCTTTTCCCCCCTCCTTAGCAAAGCTAGAAGGCACAACTCTTTAACAAATGACCTGGGACTTATGGATTTCAGGAAGATTTTTGCACCCTGAACTAGTTCCCAGTCCCTGTGAAAAACTCATTGTTCTGGAAATTTCTGGTGTTTTCTGTCTAGCACATGGATTTCTTTCACAGCTTCTCTATTGAGAAATGCTTGTAATGAGAATAGTGCTGCTGAATTCAGTTATCCATCAATTCTATATAGGTATATTTAGCTATAAGAATCAGGGAAAATTTCATACAAGTGTTGTATTCAGTGATTCAAGGTACTCTTTCTTGGTTTCAGTGGAGAGGAAATGGGAATTTTGCACCATGTGGACCTGTGACATGCTCTAATAGGTTTCTGTTCTGGAATACTGCTCCAGGAAAAATGCAGGTAGCCATTTTTCCTGGAGCAGTATTCCAGAACAGGAATCTAAAGTATAATTATGGCCATCACAAAGATACAAAGAACATGTGTCATTAATCAGAAGTCCAAATTATGTCTGCTAGTCTGTATTCTGCAGCCTCTGCAAGTGGATGTTTACAAGTTAATATCACCATTTAATGGCAGAAAAAAACCCCAAACCCAGCTGCTTTTTATTAGAACTGAATGATGCTACTTCTTTTGACCACACTTCTAAGCTAAACTAGGGCCATCTAGAAGACTGTGGAAAATATTCTACCCTCCTGAAGAAGAAATTAGGTTTGCTTTTTTCCAATCCCTTGTTATTGGCATACACCATACTGTTTGCACTGCTCTCTGGAACATTCAGATTTAGAAAGTTATGATTCACTTTAGTTCCAGTAGTTTTACATGTACTGTGGTGTGTTACAACATTTTGCAATGAGGAATTTCCCCCAGAGCTGCAGCCTTTATCTCCATCTCTCCCTCAAGAGTCCAAATGACCCATAGGCCTTGCATTAGAGGTCAGACCACTTCTATATACCTTTTCCCGTCTCTCATTTAAACATAGCTTCCCATAATGTATGTAGTAAGCAGAAGAAAACTGTATTTGTAAGTATCTATAACTCACTAAGCAACAAAATGATGTCGTTTGAATATTGCCAGCAAGTTTATCACCTATAAAATAACCAGTCCCCATAAGTTTACTCTTTCCTAGACAACAGAAAGAAAAATTAGTAACATGGTCAAGGGTTTCAAAGTCAATTTTACATTTTGTAGCTTAGAATCACAACAATGACCCCCAACAACCCCTTCTCATTACAGTGGTAGTCAGATAAATCATGAGTATGAAGAGACAGAGAAAATACGTGCTCATTGCAAGTAACAACAGGAAGGCTGACTTGATCCCTCATAAGGTCAACATCCACTTCAAGCCAAGACACTTTTGCTTAAAATATCAGAAGCCAAAATATTGCTGAGATGAGATTTATATGTAATAATTGAGCCTTGAGCTGTCATCCCAAAACAAATGCATCATTTTCCTCTCATCAAAGATCAAAACCTTTTCACAAATGTTCAAACTACAAGGGTGTAGGCAGAAAAATTGCCAGATAAAATTGGTTCTCTAACTGCTTCTATTTAGCATATCAATGTATGATATAACTTCAAAGGCTACATTTAAATAAACTTCTATATAACTTCTGTTAACTGGCAGGATTGGATGGAGTAAAAGGCAGCAGCTGGAGTTATACAACTTGTGCCTGAAGTCATCCTAACATGAGGGGTAGACTCTGAAAAGGGAAGCTACTCCTACAGCATCAGGTTGGCCATCTCTCTTTTGATTATCACAAATAGCAAGTTTCTGGTTGTTCTCTAATTTTTATGAGTCTACCAGAAGAGATAAATTGACTAAAACAGATCCAGATTTATATCCTTGCCAGTGTTCATTTTGTTTTAAAATCCCACAGAAATCTTTTCACACTGTCTAACCACTGTCTGGGGAACAAAATGGGCCTCAGTTTGTTAATGAAGCTTTAAAAAATGTTTCCTGCTATTTTTTTCTAACAATTTTGTATGTAGTCTGTTAGTTTGAAATTATGAGGATTAATGTCTTAGGTTAAATCCTTTTAATGAAACTTGTTTTATTCCATGTATACACACTGGGATAAATGAAAATCTCTATTTTTACTCTTGGAAAATCACAATATGACAATTTAGGTTTTTTTCTTGATTTATTTTTATTTATTTAATTCAATATATTAAAAGCCTCTGTCTACTAATTCTTTTTATTGGTAATTATTTTGTTCTACCATATATATATATACACATTCATGTATGTGTATATATATTTATATACCTATATCAGCTATATTATCTCAGCTGAACTGTACCTGACAACTGCTTAATCAGATTTTAAGAATTAGACTGATTGACAAACATGGTCTTAGACAAGCAGCATAGTGAGGAAAGCAGTGGAAAAATACTGACCTATGATACTTGGGGGAATCCTGCTGTAGGACTTTGTTGTAATAATTTCTGAAAATATATTTTTCTATTTTTCTCTTCTGCATCCTGGACTACTCAGAAATTTTCAGCTTCTGATTTCCTGAGTAATTCTTCATTGTCTTTTCCATCTAGTGAAAGGAGAGATAAATTTTCTGTTATTTCCCTTCCTAGAAGAAATAGGCATCTAATAATTTTCTTGTTCAACCTCAAAACCCTCACCCAGCTGGTAGCCTCATTTTTTTTCTTTTCTATTTTGTCTCTTTTTTCCCTTCCAATTATTCAAATGGCCTAGCTTAACATCTCTCACTTCTAATTACAGAAAACATTTCTTTTCCTCACACTTTCATCCAGAGAAAAGTAAGCAGCTCAGCAGCACCACTCAGCCACCCTGCTTTGGCATATTTCCATTTGCCACAGATTATAATGTCATTTTTTCTGTTTGCTTGTGACCAGTATCAACACTGTTGGAATTTTTTGCTTATTTTTTCAAAGCTGTATATTTAAAAATGGCTATTTATCTATAACCCTTTTTTCCTGCTGACCTCCATACTTGTGTCATTTTAATTCTCTTGAAAAATTGAAAAACAGAAATTATCTTCTAAAATGTTTCTCTTTTAGATGTCTAATAGTGAAAAATTTTAAAAAATTAATAATCACAATACTGAGATTTCCTTTTGAACAAAGACCACTTGAAAAACAAGAGGGTTCCTGAATTGCTGCTTATATATCTTCTAGCAACTGGCGCCCCTCAGAAGAAGGGTTATTTGTGAGTTTGCTACAGTTTCCTTAACATTTAGTACTTTGTCTCATGCAAACCTACTAGAAACTATTGCAAACTACTCCATTCAGTTTAATTTGGTTTGGCTGCAAACAAAGTAATGTGTTGTGAAATCTGGCTAATGACTATAAACACTGACTAACGATTTACAGCAGCACACTGAATCAGAGAGGTGTCTAATGATATACATCTGTTCCTGTTTAGCTCCTTCATTAATGATCCCCAAAAGGAAGAAATGAGCATACAGATGACAGCAATTTACTCTAACTAGCATATGCAGAGGAATGATACAGAGGTGTACAAACAGAGCAGAAACACTGACAAAAGATAATTATATGGGATACTATTTGTAAAGATGTAATTCTGGGATGAGAAGAAAAAGTCCATAATCCAACATAAATATATCCTCAATGGGAGGAAGGAATGTAAGGAATGGTAAAGCCAGGGGAAATAAAAGTGACTTCCAGGATGACCTACTGAAGAAATTGCCTTATTTTTTAACAAATAGCACTAAGATATGGACAATGAAAGACCTTACAATCAGTCTCATCTAGAGCAAATTTTGTCATGGTTTAGTTTTAAAGGAGAGAAAAGCCTGCAAATTATTGAAAAGGTATATTGAGTTCAGAAAGGAGTGGGAATAAATCTTATGGCAAAAGATAATTTTGATAGTCTCCTAATTTCCAACTGATGGATGCCAGTAATTGAAGAAATTTACTTTCTTAGCCCTCTGAAGTATATAATGAAGTATTATACGTTTTTCCAGCTTGTTCCTACAGCTTTATTATATGCTATAGCTTATCTCCTTTATTATCCTATGAAGGAGAATAAAGACATAAATGGCATTTTACCTACAGGGATTTTTAGAAGGTGGAGACTTTAAAAGTTTTTTGAAAGTCAGATTCTTCTCTCCACTGTTACATTGCAATGTCAAAAAGATCTCTCCTGAAGTGTGCTTTTATTTAGTACTACTTTTCTGCACTATAAAAAGAATCATCAACAGGATAGGCTTCACAATTCTCATAAAATATTTTGTAGCACAACTTTTTTTCTGAAGAGCCCTGAATTTCTCTGGCAATTCACCTATGTCAATGACATACAGTTGCTTTTATTGGCTCAGTAGATTTTTTCATAAATAGCAACCACATACATGATTTTAATATAAAGCCAAAATGACTGTCATGCACTTCTGTGCTCTTTGTTGCCTCTAAAAATCTGCACTTTATAAATCTGAGGGGTTTTTTATTTCTTTAACTGTCTTTAATCTTTCCAGTGATCTAAGCATCCATAAGTTGGTAACCATAGATGTAATTTTCCTATAGGTGCTTTCTAATATTTGTTTAAGATGGAAAAAACTAAATGTGGCAAAATTATACCCTTAAAGAATTCTGTTCTATTTCTCTCAGAAACACTTGCATTGAAAACAAAATGGTATGTTTTGGGGGAAACCCAGAAATGCAAAAAATAGTTGCAGAAAGTTCCCATAATTGAACGAAAATTTTGGTTGTATAATTGAAGTCCATAATGACAAAATAAATGAGTACTGAAATTTTCTCTATTGCTATTAGGAAAAAATTAGGAAATAGTGGTTGCAGCACCAGGCCTGCATGAATTCAAGAAAGCATTTGGACAAGCTCTCAGGCTCATGGTGTGATTCTTGGAGCATCTCATGCAGAGCCAGGAGCTGGACTCAATATTCTTGATGGTTCCTTTGCAACTCAGCATATTCTGTGATTCTATGATTCTATAATAAAACCATTTAAAAGCCTAAGGCTGTGAAAGCAATAAAACTAAACTTGGCACCTTATTTCTCCGGGACAAATTACCTGCTGGCATGAGCTGGCTCAGATCCACTGAGATTTGAATTGTCAAACCCTGACCCTGAATTTCATATTCCTCTCCTTTCACAGGAGCAAATGAACTCAATGAAAGAGGACTGGCACTTTGCTTAGAAATAGTTATGTTTGCCTATGTTATTTGTTTTTTATTGTTTCTTCTGTTTATTGCAGATCCTGCGATTCAAGCACACAGATCTAAGCATATTTTGCAGTGTAGGGTCCACTGCACTCCCCACAGATGTGGCCAAGTAAGGTGTAGTCAGGAACAAAGCACTCCTTTTTTCCAGTGCCAAAGAAAACATGGAAAAATTCAGTCACATGTGGGTATGTGCCATAGCCTTTCCTCCAAAACCACTGCTAGCGGTTTTCTTGCTCTGCCTTTTGGGCTATATGCAATAGTCAGCCACCTGTGGTTTAAACGAGCCTGTTCTCTGCTGCACTGGAATGGAACAAAGACGAGCTCTCACCAGCACTTTAGCTGAGGGGCATTAACAGATGAGCCACAGCTGCAGGCATTGCAATTTCTGCATAACTTTGCCAAAACTGCATGGAGAATAGATATTTAGCTCCTTACTCACTTGGAGAGAGCAAGAAGTGACATGACAACAAGGGCCAGTGTCTTCTTTCTATCTATCTATCTATCTATCTATCTATCTATCTATCTATCTATCTATCTATCTATCTATCTATCTATCTATCTATCTATCCCTTTTTGAGTAATGAGAAAATTGCACTTTCATCATTTATTGTCCAAAACATTGTAATTCTACTTGTACAAGAGATAGAAATACATCTCTTTAAAACATTTTCCACTCCTATTGCTGTCAGTTTACACTTATCCAGACATATGAATCTATAGAAAAGCAATGGTCCTGTTCACACAAGAAGAGCTGGCAGCTACCTGACACTGTCCTGTAGTTAGAGGAGTTGTTTGCTCATTTCTTTCTGTTGCAGAACATCATGCTTGTAAAATAACTTAATCTGAGTAAGCTACTTTCTACAAAGTAGAAATGCCAAATACCCCAACTGCCCCAAGAGATATTTCTTCTTAAAAATATTCAGATTACAGACAGCTTGGAAGCACTACTTCAGTTTAATATAAAAAGACCTATTGTGGTAAATCACAAATCATAACAGTAATGGAGACATATCATAATAAATGAATCTGTGGACAGACAGAAGAATTAGGATACTAAATTTTCCTGTTTCTTTGTGCTTTTTCTAAAACTCAATCAAAATTTATACAAGTAAGTAGTTTTCTATGATTTGTGATGTTTCTTTCATGCAGAACCAACTAATTATAGGTATTTGTAATTTAAAAGACTCAACTTCTGTATGAGTGACACAGACACTGCACCCTCCCTGAGACAGCACAATGGAGGAATCTGGGAAGAGAGAGAATTTTATATGCTGTGTGTGTAAAGAAGAAAATCCCATTCTTCAGGATTAGTTATTTTACTCCTAGAGATGTATTTCAAAGAATTCCTCCTTCTGCTTGTGAATAGCATAGTTTGCCTATGAAGTATTCTGCCACCTATCTGTATGAACAGCAGTAAATTATAAAAGATCATTATTGTTCCTCTAAGAGAAAAAAATGCTCTATGCTTGTAGTTTCGATTGGCAATGAACACTTTCTGGAGCATGCCATATCCAGGTTATGCCTGAAAACCATTTTCTGAATCAGTGAAAAGTATCAGACTGGAAAAATTTCATTTTGCATAACTGGCTAGCACTGACTTAATTCTTACTCACCAGGAGTCCAATTTGCCTTTGACGCAACACCCATTTCCAGTAAAGAGACCATCAGAATGGCTGCTGCCAAGAAATGAGGTCTGAATTGCACAGTATTGTGTGAATTATCCTTCAGTTTACTTTGTAAGGTTTAGTGCAGTGTGTCCTGCATTTTGACTATGTTAGCTGTATATAATTCCATGTTCTGAGTTTGTATAGGACTCACTGGACTAAATTCACTGTTTTACACAGTTTGAACTACCTCATTTAACCAAGCAGTTAAGACCTGTCTTTGACCATTTTAGCCATGTGAAATCACCAAAAGCAGTCAAAGCATACAGGTGGATCTAGACCAGAATCTCCCTTCACACAGAGGTAATTTCAAAGGCAAGGTAATCCCATTATGGAAAACAAGCCAATATAAATAGTATATGAAGAGGCCAAAGAAGGAAACTGGATTTAACACAGCAGCACACAGTGATACCCACCAGCAAAGATCAAACAGGACCTGTACTTCCCTCTACAAGTATTTGCCTCCTGCTTTTTAACATTAGCTAAATTAATGCAGACCTGATTTGGAATTACACAAGAAAAAGAATTAAACTACTTACAATTAAGCCTTTTTTTCACAGACAGAAGAAAAGAAACAGTGAAGTGCATGAAGGAAGTATGGGTCTTTCTAGTTTACCCATCTTGTAAGTTGAATTTCAATTGGCCAGTAACACTATGTAGAGACTGGACTAGATCTTTTTAAAATGATTCTGTGATATTTTCTCATAGAAAATAACAAAGAACTTGGATAGTGTAAAAAAAAAAAAGATTACTGGTATCAGAGTTGCTCACTGAAAAAAAGATCTGCCCTATAGCTAAGTTTCTATTACTTTCTACAGTATAATTATTACAGATAATAGCAGAGGATGTAATTTGAGGTGAAACTTCTGACTGAACCACTAAGTTTAGTGGAGTTAAAAATGAAGTCTGGATTTTATAAATAAAGTTTTAAGACCACACTGCTATTAGAAATTTCATAGGAAGCCAGAACAATCATGTTCTTGTGCCACTTTTTTCTTGTATTCATATGGGAATGGAATTCAGGGCATTGTCATCCTAGTAAAATTCACAATGAAGAAAAAAGCATTTATCATGGTGATTTTGTTTTTGAAAGATTTGTTTGGAAAGTTTTTATTATTTGCAGGCAGAATGAAGGTTCCCTTACACAGAAGATTTTTTAACTCATTTTTGAGATGGGCAGTCTTTTCAAACCAATATTCTCCTAGTTGGTCTACAAAAGGAGTTGGGTTTTTTCTAAGGAAGCCTGAAACTACATCACACAAATTATTTTGGGTAGATGTTTTGTTCAACACTTCTCTGATCGGGCAAGAACTCTAAGAAATGTTGTTGAGATTCTTATTGAACTATTCATAATGTTTTCCACTCTGTATCTCAGCATGTGAGGCATTGTTCATATTGTCTCAAATGCTGTCCACAGATGCAACTTCAATATTGCACCCGGCTCTTATTTATCCCAAGAGTTTTGTCATTCACAGGAAATACATCCTAACATTTCAACCCTGAAAGCAATGGGGAACCAAAAACGTATCCAAAATACAGCTCTTTGAAGTAGAACAAAACAAACAGTAATATCAAACTACATCTCAGAGCAAGAACAAAGGCATTAATTTAAAACAAAAGGAATCTTTTTGTCCTTCCTGTTGTCTTTACAGTGCAGGTAAAATATGGATTATGGCTGTATTCGAATTCTACTGATATAGTATCTCTGATTGCCTTAAAGAGCTACCAAGAGGTCCCTCAGCTCCTTTGGGGATTTTCTAAGATGATTCATATAAATAAATGTGTGGCAACTGCATGAAAGAGTGTGATCTCTAGAGATGCTGTAAAACCATTGATGCACCTGGGGAGTTTGGAAACCCACCACATGGCCTGATGCATTTTTAAAGTACAAGTTTTAATTTCATTAATTAGGATTTCCTCCTGCAACTACTTATCAAAATATCTTTATATGTGACAAATTGATGGCATTAACAAGACAGAGTATTTAATCAAATTTACCAACAAACCAGAGAAAATAATCTGGCCTAGTGCTATAACTGAACCACAGAGGTTGTGTCTGAAAACAAAGCAAGGCACTTTTATTCACTGGGAATGCACTAAATGGCAAACTGTATTGGGAATAAAATAGAAATTTTTACAACTAAGTAAGTTGTGTTCAGGAAATTTCTTTTTAAACCTAAAGATTTTACCAAATAATCTTTGGAATTTCTAGCTCATTTCCGTTCAAAAATCCATAGAGTTGAATTCAAGTTGGCTGCCAATGTCTTTTCTATCCAGATAATTTCAAATTGATTCCTATGTACATTTTTAGGTTTTGTTTTTACAATTATATGACACTCTATTATATACTAGATGAAAGGGGCTAGAAGAGCACGGAAGGAGCACCAAATAAATATGAAGCTATTAGTAGTGATTCCATGTGTTTAATTAATTAATTTAATAATTCTTAAATACAGCTGTAACTGTATTTTCTTAATAGAATATTTTCTCATTATTTTCTTAATAGAACACATAAATACTAAGTACCACTTTTCCATTTCCAGAGGATCTTCTTATCCAGTCTAACTGTACCAACAAATCTTATCCAAAACAAGACTCTTTACATTCTAGCAGCAAAGAACAACTTATCGAAAGAAAATACTTGCTTTATTATTTATTTTTTTATTCTCTTCCTAACAAGTTTGGTACACATCACCAGTGAATTCCAAGGATATAATTATGAATGATATATAGATTCTTGTATGGAATTCTTTAAAATCACATCTAAGTAGCCAGACAGATGAAAATGATAAAGAAATCCAAGTAATAAATTAGAGATTTTTTTTTTCTGATTATTTTAGCCTTTATTTGGGTATGTTAAGGTGATGTAGGATATAAAAACTTCAATTGTGCTTTGTTTGCTTCTACTTGCTTTGAATATCAGCAATGCTTTGAATCAATAGGGATTATTTATTTATAGTTTATATTAATATGAAGGCTCTACTTTTTTGACATTTTTTGACACTTAATATTAAGTGGCATATTCCAGGTTTCTCTATACTATAGAAAGAAAATATTCATGATAACATCTGAATAAAAATGCAGAATATTTAGTAAGCATGAAGAATTTTTATAAGAGTGTTCAGTAGGCCTAAGATGATTTTTTGAAAGCAGAATTTAACACCTAAATGGCTACTGAGTTCTCACTTTTGTGGTCACATTAGAAGTAAACAGAAGACTGACTGCTGATTATGAGTGTTATATTACAATTTTTATTGGTAAAGGGCTCAGTTTATAGCTGTCATAATGATATAAACTTTAGCTTGACTGTGTGTTAAGTTTTAAAAAACTGTAGAAGGGCTGTCAGGGTACAAAAAGCATGACAACAGGTGATAGTAAACCATTAATGTAAGCATATTATTAAAAGTCTTTGTGTCTATCAAATATATTTAAAAGACTAAATCTATTAAGGGCAATATATTGCCATTGTATGGGTTATCTGATGCATCTCTGTGGTGATTTGGGAATTTACTCATCTTTTTTATTTCCTTTTTCTGTTATCCCTAGTTTTTTTCTGATACCTAACTGGTTCAAATGTGTAAACAGTATGAGGCTATGCCTCTCCTTTCTTGCAATATTAGTGATATTCTGAGTTTATGATACTGAGTAAAATTTCGCTCCTCTCTAGATTAATAGAATTATGCAGGTTAGAAGGACCCCAGAAAGATCTTCCAATACTGTAAATATTGGAAGATATTTATAGTTGCAAGTTTACACTGGGAGTTTTTCTTTTGATGAACCTAAATGACTGTGTTTCAGCAAATTCAGATGAGATTGAATGAACCATGAAGTATTTTGCTTTTTCAAAACCTCAGGCATTATGTTTTGGTTTTGCAAGTACAAAACCACCCTGTGTTTTCATATTGAATTGTCAATCCAAAGGAAGCAATGAAAGAGAAGAGTGGCAATTATTATAGCAGAATTACAGGATTTATTTGTCTTGCTAGAGGCTGGGGGTTTGTTTGAATACAAAAGTTAGACTATCATTTATTTTTTTATGTTCCTAAAACAAAGTTGGAGAATCTTTTTGAATTCTGTGGTCTTTTAATTAAAAGATATTTTGTGGTTATTGTTATGGATAATACCTGACACTGAAGTTTCAGAAATAATGGGTTTGACATTTGAACCAAACTCTGCCCAGACTCAAACTCCAAATACTTTACAGCTTACAGAAGAATCATAGAACCATGAATCACAGAATACCAGGTGGTAAGGGACCTCAAGGATCATCTGGTGCTAACTTTGTTGGCAAAAGTACCATTCTGATAAGAATGTTCAGCACCCTGTCCATCTAAATCTTAAAAATTTGCCGTATTGGGGAGTCCACTACTTCCTTAGGGAGATTATTCCAATGGCTAATTGTTCTCTTTGTGAAAAAGTTTCCTTTTTTGTCCAGTCAGAATCTCCCCAGGAGTAACTTGTCATCATTGTCTTTGATCTTTTCAGAAAAGAAAGCTTCTACCTTCTTCACAGCTACATGTTAAACACTAATGGTGATAAAGGTCTCCCCTAAGCCTTCTTTTCTCAGGGCTGAACAAACCCAGTTATCTCAGCCTTTCCCTACATGGGAGGCATTTCAATCCTTTGATCATCTTTTTGGCCCTCCTCTGGATCCCGTCCACATCTCTTTTGTATAGCAGTGGGCAAAACTGCATTCAGTATTCCAAGTGTGGCCTAACAAGTGCTGAGCAGAGTGGGATAATGGCTCCTTTGTCTGTTCTGGTGAAGCCCTTGTTGAGCCAACCCAGTGTCCTGTTGTCTTGCTTTGCCACAGGAGCATGTTGGCCACTCACATGGAGCTTGTTTTCCACTAAGAGCCATTCCACAGGTATTCTTCCCAGCTGGGTAGATCCCAGCCTGTGCTGTTCACATGGATTATGTTTTCCCAGGTGTAAGACATTGACCTTGTCCTTGTTGAACTTCACAGGGTTCTTGTTAGCCCATTCCTCTAGCTTGTCCAGGTCCTCCTACAGGGAGGCTCTCCATTCCAAAGTGTCAACTTCCCCATTCAGTTTGGTATCACTGGCTTTCTCAGGGTACATTTGATCTCATCTTACAGATCACTTATGAAGACATTGGACCCAATACTGACAACTGGGAGACCCCACTTGTGACCCGTTGACAATTTGAAATGGAACAATTTACTGCTGGTTTCCTACCTACTGCACAGACTACTTGTCTAGATTGTAAGGCAAAGAAAAATGTCTTTTTTGTGCTGCCTAACCCAATGAAATTATCTTTTGGTAATTTATTCTGATAGAGTTTCAATAAATTCTTGTCTGGCTGGAATTAATGACAAACACAGCTGTGCATTCTGGACCTAAAATATGAACTTGAGAAAGAGTAACACATTTTTTAAAGGAACAATCTAATGGCAAATATCGAAGGGGAAAAAAGACTTCCACATTGTAACTTGTAATATTTCTGGAAAAATAGTTTTTTTAAGTGTTAAGTGTATGAAAAGTCAGGAAAAGGTTCTAGGCATTTTTGAAAATGCGGCTTGCTATATTTGGGAACAGACTCTTGAAATAATCTGTTTCCTGCTTTGCTGATCTTGGTAATCATTTTCAAAAAGAAAATACTAATTACACCTATAAAATTGAAGTTAATCAGCTGTCACCCTGCTAGGCATCATAAATGAAAGCATTTTCACAATGAGAAAACAGATCAAAACATGCTTCACATCCGGTGACTGCGAATACAAAGAAATCAGTCATTAGAGCTAACAGTCTTCTGGGTAAGAAATTTCTTGATGAGGGTAAATAAGCTTGAAAGTTCCCTATTTCAAAGCTGAAGTGGTCAAAAGAAGTGAGAAAAGAGTGGAAAGTTACAATCTCCTTCCTCTGGGTGTGCCGGGATGTACGGAGCTGGCTGCTGACCAAGTGATCTGGAAGCTGGCACAGCACAGGACGCAACCTCCTTTCTTCTCCTAACCGTTATAGCAGCCAAACCAACCTACTCACAAGGCAGAGGCAGCCTGGGGAATGTGTTCTGGCTTGGAGGCAAGAAAACACATCTCACACACCCCATTCCCATTCTTCTGTCTCCCATACACGTGTCTTTCCCATGTCCCTTTACTGGCCTCAACATACTCCCCATGGAGGAAGAAAGGTAAGGACAGCTCTGCCCTTTGAGCACCTCTCCTTTTGGAAGAGCTTTATGTACCCACACAAAGTTACTGGCAAGCCTCTTTACAATGTCACAGTAACACACATAGATCTCTGGTGAATCTTGAAGAAGCCACATTCATAAATAATTTGGTTTTTCCCTGGCAAAGTTGACTGAACTGTAGGATTTCCTGATTCCTCACCCAACAAATACAGACTGAATGTTATGTTTCTTTCTTAACTTAAATTTCCGTAAGTACTTACACTAATTTACATCTGCCTGTGGGTTGGACCTGGGTGCTTCAGCTGCTGGCTAAAGATCCAAAGCGAACACCTCCTTTTTTTGCAGCCCTGCTGCCTACTCTGAAGTTAGTTCAGAGCCGACTGAAAGCAAACCACTGTCCTGCCAGTGCTATTTCAGTTTTAAGGGTGTCCAGGATTTAAACCTAGACCTGGATCTAAACTTCCTAAATATCTTCCATCCTTTTAATTGGCTAAATCATAATCTTGGATTCAGAAACCCTCAACAATTTAACATTATTCCAAAGGGATTTTACTGTAACATTACAAAACTAGCTTTTGGTGTATTTTGGCAGAGAGAATAAAGTGAAAATTCAGCCAGTGAATAATTTGTTGTGGGATAGAGAAAGCAGGATGCTGGCAGACAATTTCCTCAGAAATCTTGACATGTAAAATAGGATTTCTATTGCAACAGGTGTGTGGGGTGGAAATTTAGGTCAGACAAGTTTTTCTCCTCTGTGTGCAATCAGTGCTGACAGGCATATGTCTGTCTCCCAGAAGACCTAGGGAGCCAGATATTGCTTCACTATTGTTCTGGGTCTTAGGACTGCTACAGAATTAGCTATTGCCTCGACCACTTTTAGGTCATGGTTCACTTTTAGGCATTGTTCCAGTTCTTTATGGATATAACTGCACTTAAAACACCCATAAAAGATGGGAATTACAAAATAGAGGTTTCTGCAGAAAGCACTGCATGGAGCATATGATGACCTTATCTTGTTTTTCCCTTCTGTCTGAAGGTTTTATGTCCTTTCTTCATGTTGATTGCTAGGTTTGTAAAGAACATCCACACAACTTCCCAATAATTTTATTTTTGATTTAAGTTCATATGTTCAACAACAAAGGCAATAGCTATTACCTGAATATTTTCTTCCAGTTAATGAATTCCTTTTTGTTTTCCCATTTTTTAAATTTTGCATATTATTTCAAAGTCTTATGATGCAGTAACAACTATATTTAGCTTAGTTTTACTAGCCCTGTGCCTTCCCAATCTAATAACTGACTTGCCAGCAGGCCAATTAGGAAAATCTAAAGATGAGAAACTAAAAAGGGGAAGAAATATCTGTATGTAGTTATCTGCTATATGGTATGGTTCTTACTAAACATATTTATTGTTTCTGTAATTCTACCTCAATCTCCATTATTAGTATGTAAGCTAAATGCATCCCTTAAGTACAAGAAAAAAAGCACAGAAACAAGACACAAAACAACATATAAGCAATACCATGTAGGATTATTTTGCCTTATGGAAGCCTGTCACTCTGGTCTATAAGGATTAGCTACAGACACTAGATTAAGACTATAATTTGATATATCTAAATCTAGGTGGAATTGAAATCCTACTTCAAAATGTGACTGAAGCTCTGATATACCTTTTCTTCAAAGCACAAGCTAAATGATCCATGGGGATATGCCTAGAGCTACTCAATAGGAAAAAATAGTTCAAGTAAGGATCAGATGCATCCCCAGCTGCTGTGACTTTAGATAGTGAATTTGTCTCTTGAGGTGAGGTGTCTGACAGCATGAGGGTCAAGGGAAGGTGCTGGGAAGGGGAAGGAAGCTTGTTGGTACACTGGCTCAGTGCACCTTCAGGAAACCTGTAGGTGCTGCTTAACAATGAGGAGAAGCTGACCTGCCAAACACAGAGCTTCAGTCTAAGGATATTGACAAACTTGAGGCCTAGGCCAATTTAAAACCCATGAAGTTCAACATGGAGGAGCAGCAAATTCTGTACCTGGGGCAGAAAGAAGACACATGTCAGTTGTGGCCCTGGTGGAAAATACATAGGGGTTTTAATGGATGCAAGGCTGAAAATAGGACCACAGTGAATTCTCACCACAAATAAGGAAAACTGAAACATCAGGAAGACCAGAATGTCATGGGAACTTACAACTGTCCTTTATATACGGCCACTGGGGCTATGCTTGGCATAATCTGCCAAATTTTGGGCTCTCCCTAGTTCAGGATGGATGTAATGAAACAGAGCAGTGTCCAGCAAAGATCTACCAAGATCCTTCATACATGTATGAAGAAAATTTAATCCTCAGAGATCTAGGAGACTCCACCAGACCATCAGCTGACTTGATCTGCTGCTGGCATTTGTCCTGTTCCACATGTGAGATTGCACGTGATGTCCTACAGGGCTCCCTTCCAACCAGTGTGTCTCTAATGCCGTGATACTGTGATTTTATTTGCCTATGATGCAGGAGATCTGAACCTTAGGTCCTTGCTGGTCTCAGGGTATTTGAGAACGTAACTCCCACATTTTTTTTAAGCAAGTACTGTTAGCTGCTCTCCAAACATCCCGTTGAATCTTGGTCAACATTCAAGGAAAACAGAGAAAGGAAGAGAGGGAAAAAGAGAGAGAGAGAGAGAGCAAAACGACACCAAAATCAAACTCCTGTCCTGTGTTTTCACTTCCTAGAATCATGGCATGAAAAGCAAACAGAACCTGGAAGAGGAATTTAAAGCAGCTGATACCCTGTCCCATTACAGCTTGGACTATTCTTCAAAGTGAGCAGTGTTAGTCACTGCCTGACACTTTCATGACTAAACTCCAATATAAGCATAATTTAAGGAGTATGAAAATGCCCTGAAGTTTTTAGTCAGTGGGCAATTGAGAGTGAAGAACCTTAGTGATTGCTGATAGATATATCAGCAGTGGAAAGAATGGAATATTCTATTGAAAGAGGAAGATGTAATTTTTAAATTTGTATTTGTAAGGATGGTGAAGATTAAAAAGGGGGAAGGGTTGTGACAGATAAGAAAGAATAATGAGCAGAGAAAGCTGAAGGGAAAGAGGCAAAAAATTGTTGCTAAAACTGAAGAAAAAGTTTAAGATTAAAAAAGGACTAAGTCTTCTCTGCCATTATCAGGAAATCTAGAACAGAGTGACACTAAGAAAATAGAAAAGTGAGGAGGTCTCCCTAGATCTGGACAGATTCTTTAAATGATAAATCAGTGTTCTCTGTAGAAACAGAGGAGAGCTCAAAATACTTTCTATAATGGAGTCTAAAGGCAGTGAGGCATGAAGAACATCAGATATCATCCTGCCAAGAAGAAATGCTTGACTGAAGAATGGCAGAGTAAATTAAAGTCCTGTAATTCTACATGGTAATGAGATTTTTTACGAAGGTGTACAGAAACACAAAAACAGAAGCAAAGAGAAAATTTTTCAAAATGAGCCGGCAATGGAGATTAGTGAAACAGACAGTGGAAAAGAAGAGATGGGCAGGCAGACCTGAAGGCATGCCAAGAGTACAGTTAAAAAAAAGTCCCAAAACCATCTGACAACAAGATCAATAGGAGAAAGAACAAGGAGCAGAAGACAAACAGAGGCATTTAAATCCTGGGGAGTGCTCAGACACTTCCTGAATATTATTCCAGACCAATGACCTGAAGGTGAGTTCATTTCCCTGCTCTGTCAGTCTTTAACGGTTTTGCTAAATCTGCCTGGGCAGAGATCCACTTTATTCTAATTGAGGTACTGGGATGGAAATGAAGTGGTACAGGGACAGAAGACAGCCCTCTAAAAGTACCCGTTTCTCTGATCTAAATTGATAAAAAAGGTCTAGCATTTGAAACAGTGACTTACAATATGTCTAAAGCCAAGACATTGCTGCAACTACAGCATTCAGTAAATGTTTCCAAGTTATGTATTAATTATCTAACTCTGGAACTGCAAGTCTAGTTCTGACCCCAGAACTCTGTGTTGCCATTAAACTCAAGTATAAAACTAAGTATCACAGAAATTTGCCTCCACCCATGCCAACTCTTTAGAGCAACTCAATGGTGTTCTAGTTTATAAGTGTCATAGTGATGTGCTAACCAACAGCTTTAGAGGAAATATAGCCAGTATTCTGTCACTAATTCCTAATAACTAATCCCTAATCACTAATACTGTAAAAGCATGATATTAAAATTAATGAAAAAGAAAGAAGTTACAGAGGTGTTAAAAGATTTTCTTAAAATATATTAGTTATAACTTAATCACTGGCTATAAAATCAAAACTCTGGACCTGGACAAAACTCTCAACTTTCTCTCCAAGTGCAGAGCCAGCATTCCAGACCCAAGCATTGCACATATTTTATCTTACCACATTCCGCCAAAAACTGGAATCCAGTCACTTTACCGAAAATCTTAATTTCAAGGGAAATACATGTGTGTTTTTAAATATTAAATTTTAACTGTTCACAGCCACAAATTCCCAGATGGTAAGCAGTAAGCAGTTGCAAATAGAAAAGGGAAACCTTGCAAAGCATGGAAAAAATGCTCTCTGGCAAAGCTAAAAAATTATAGGAACTGGCTTGCCTTTGCTATACTTTTTCCAAGATGTAAAAAGAAGTTGACCGATGGCTGCTTGCCATTTGTCATAACCCATTTCAAATATGTCTCTTTGTTACCTTTTTTCATACACTTTTCCTATCCCTCTTTTCCTTCTTATCTTCAATAAAAATCTCTACTTCTTCTCAAGAACTCTTATTGCAGAAACATTTTCCAGGTTTTAGTATGTCATTGGAATATTTTAAGATTTGCCCTGGTGTAGGGGTCTCTCACAGCTCTGTAGCACATGCTGACAAAAACAGGAGAGTTTGCCCCTTAAATCCATTTGGTCTTACTGCTCTGAACCATGAGACACAGGTCTCTTATGTCTCCTATGTCATACATGCTGGGCTTTTCAGGGTGTCTGAGGTACCCTAAGGAATCTCAGGTGATACAAGATATTTATGGTTTGGTACATGAACTGTGCCCTGATCACAGCTCCACTGAGCATTCCTAAGTTGATCAGTAATCAGTGATTTTCACCTTCCAGTTTCAAAGCTATCATGACTATAAACAGTGAGAACAAAATAATGTTTTTCACTGATGCGGTTCTAATTCATATTAATATTGCAATTATTAACTGGCTGTTTGAGATTTTTTATAATTCTAATATGCCTCCTTTCCCCATTCTTTATTATTCTATGAAACGATAGTTTTCTAAACTTTTAAAGAATACAATTCTCTTGTTTTCAAGAGAACCAAATCAGTTAAACCTATGCCTAAATTGTGTCTGGGTCAATCACCTACAATCCAACAATGCAGAAATCCAAAGATGAAAAGCAAAGTTACTGTATGCAAAAGACTTCACAAAATTATGTACAGGAACATTTTAATAAGTACATTATTCTGTGGAAACACTTTAAGTTCATTCCAGCCCTTACAGCAAATGGATTGAATTCTGCATGTACCCTTGTACAAACAGAATAAAGCTCCCTTTTCTCACCCTGTAGGGCAAAGGATATTGGATCTTAAGGCCATAATATATCTGTGCATAGGAAACTTATTACAAGTCCTGGGTCTGGTCCAGACATACAGATATTTTAAGGAAACCATTCATTTGGAGAGAAAAGAAGGAATGATATCCGTCTCAGATTGAAGTTTGAGGTTCTGGTGTTTTTTGGTTTTGTTGTTTTTCTAATGAATAGCAGCTGTTCAAATGTGCTCAGAAGGTAGAATGCTGAATAAGCTCCAGTGCATGGGATTATTGGGCAAGGATCCGGGGACAAGGTCAAAGGGGAGATATAAATAAATATTTATATAACAGCTCCCATTGTTGTCAGTAACGGATGATGGCTCAGCAAATCTAAAAATCAGCAAAGTTTTATTTAGGTGTCTGGATATGAATATGAGAGACTGTACACAGTCCAGAAATAAACTATACTTTTTCCAGTTGGAAAAAGTAATATGACTGTGTTAATCTGACATCTTACATAGGCTATCGATTCCTGAAGACAATAGTTCTGATTGTGTGACACTGCTTTTTTAGATACGTCCTTCATTTTAGAATGGAAAAACAGTACATGGAAGGTACTGTACACGTGTAAAGGTATATGTGTTTCTGAAGTTTACTTTTTTTTCTGAAAATACACTTCAAAAATATTGATTCGGTGCAATTAAGACCTTTTTTTCTGATATTAATGTTGGTCTTCTAAAGAACAGGTTACAGGAACCTAACTTTTTGTTGATGCTGAGAGGAGTTATCAATGGCTGAGAAAATATTGCAGACTGGCTAAAGCTATTTCACTAAGTCTTACTGCTTTAACATTAGTGCACTCTCTACAGGTTTAACCCAGATTTCTCATGCAGCCATCTTTGCTGCTACTTACTCACTTCTGTGTACATACTTTAGTACCCTCTACTGGTCTTAAATTTACTATGATGTTCAGCTAGTCTGAGGAGGTAGAGGCAAACTCCTAATAGACATCTGAATGATGAATACTTTCCCTTCTTCTGTTTTGATCTGAAGGTCATGATCTCTGTTCCAGTTAAAGGCACAACACTACTCGGTAATGTGGGGTGGTTTCTATCTGTCCTACAGTTCATTAAAATTGTGCATAAAAGCACAGATAGTGGAATCAACAATAAACCAGCACTGCTGGAAAAGACATAAAATATTGCACAGCTAATCATAGAGAAAATATGGCTCCTATAACAGCTCTTTGGTCTCTACATTCTTGCTCTCATCTGTTGCACTGTTTTCAAGAATGTCAGATGTGAATTGATTGGCAACATCTTTGCTTGAGGGGAGCAAAGCTATGTAATGTATGTGGGTTTCAAAACTCTATAGCAGCCTATGAACTACCCTGGAAATATATAAATTCAAATTTAGTTCTAGTTGAAGAAAAAGGAACAGTAACAAAAATGGTCCAAAAGGAAAATATGGCTAAAAGGAGCACCATGGACAAGTAAGCACTGAATTTCTCAAAAGGCAGATTATTGTCCACACAGGGAGTCTCATGAGCCACTTTTACAGTTTGGCAAAGTTATAACAAATAATGCATTCGCCTGATTCTACCAAAAAGCCCCACATTTTTCAATGCATTAAATGACAATTTTGATCTTAAAGGCTCCTTACACAAATATTCCAAAAAGGTTTCTAAGTAAGTGGGCATGAACTTGGGCATGAACATTAACCAATAAATAAAGCTGTTTTAAACTGCAGTTTCCAGAAAATGGAAAAGCGAGATAATTCTTGTCCTGAGACTTTGAAACATCCATGCCAATATTTCCAGTTTAGCCTCTGAATAGGATGCTGGACTTCAGTAATATTTAATATACCGTGATATTGTGCACAGATCCTACAGTTCCCCATGGCTGAGATCCTCTAAAAATAATAAGTTCTGCTTCAGCAATGGCACACGCTGATGAACTTTTGACATGGCTTTCCAGTGCCAGAAGATTCTTGGAACCCATAACTAGAGCTGTATCACCAGATACTGTCACCACCAGGTTCAGCTGAACCTAGTAAAGGATGAGCACCAAAAAATTGCTGTCGGTGGAGGGAGAGCCACACTGGATGTTTCATTTGGATTTATTTTTTTCCTCTCTTATTTTTTTTTGTGTTTATAGACTGTTACTTTGTATGAAAGAAATACATCCACAAAATTTCTGGTTTGGGTTATTTTTACTGAGCAAATGTTCTATATAATACTAAAGCTTTTAAAGGGATTTTTTTCTATTATGCTTAAGCTTGGTTACCCATGGACTTTCTCTCCCTTTGTTTTCATGCTTGGCCTTGTTACAAAGAAGAACAAATTTTATACACACCAAGGAAACCTTTGAACAGTAACAATAAATTAAGAGACTGGACAACTTTTTCTGAATGCTTGCTTTTTCAATTGTAAAAAGAGAAGGATGATCTTTCCAAGGGAAAAAATTTAAAAAGAAAATACATTCTTTTTCTATTGAAAATTGCTAAATGATTTCTAGCAACTTTTCTTATCCGACTAAATTGAAATTATCTTAACTGATTTCCTCAACCTGGTTCTCTGAGAAAGATCTAAATAATCTCTAAGATCTAAATAATTCCCATCTGCATGTCCATCTGAATGCGCCCCATCATTCCCTTTATTTTCCCTGTCCCCTTATCCAGTAACCTATTAAATTCTTAAGCTATTAGAGAATATGTTAGACGGAGGAGAATTGTCCAAGCTCTAGCATGTTCTTATATTGCCATGAAAATAAGAGGGTAAGAAGATCAGAGTTTCCTTTGTGCCCCTTGAAGGAAAAGGGAAGGAACACTAAAGGGGTAGTGTCTGGTAGGACAGTCAGGAACATGCATCTCTAAACTACTGACTTGGCACACTACTTCTTGCTCAGCTAGAGAGCAATAAAATGTGCTTAGGGGTTATGGTACTAAGCTGAAAATATTGTGATTGCTTGGATCACAAGAGGAAGTGAAGAATTGTGTTTTAAGCAGCAGGAAATGTAGGGAGACGGGCTGTAAGAGGAGGCTGGTTTGCTTAGTTCTGCTTCTCAGTGAGCCATTATAGCATACTTTTAGTTGTTTGTAGTTTTACTTTTTTAATTAGCCTGATTGTATCAAATTTCTTTTGAAGCATGAATTAAAGATTATTAATATTTCATTTTCTATTTTATTTCCAGATTTGCCTGTTTGGACTGTGCCTTAGACTAGCGGGTAAGGTATGTTATAAGGACAAACTAATTCATGTAAGAGGAAGAAACACCTTTTTCCCAGTTCTTTCTGAATAATCAGATATAGAAATCATAGAAACATTGAATAGTTTTGCTTGGAAGAGGTCTTAAAGATCACCAACTCTCCTGCTATAGGCAAGGACACCTTTCACTATACCAGTTTGCTCAAAGCCCCATCCAATCTGGCCTTGAGCATTTCCAGGGACAGGGCATCCATCCCCAGTTGTTCTAGGCGATCTGTACCAGGGTCTCACTACCGTCACAGAAATTAATTTCTCCCTAATATCTAATCTAATCCTACTCTTTTGTTTTAAAGCCATTACCTCTTGTCCTGTCACTATATGAGCTTGTGAAAAGTCCCTCTCCTGCTTTCTTATGTGCCTCCTTTAGGCACTGGAAGGCTGCTTTGAGGTCACCCTAGAGTCTTCTCCAGGCTGAATAACCCAACTCTCTCAGCCTGTCTTGATAGAAGAGGTGCTCCAGGTGCTCCAGATGCTCCAGGTGCTCCAGGCCTCAGATCATCTTCAACCTTTCTTAAACAGAATATAAGGGACACTCTTCCAGAACTAAAGAATAGGGAAAATAAAGCTAGAGAAGTACTTGGGACAGAATTTCATTCAACCCACAGTACAAATCTAAACCAAATTTAAAATATCTTTTAAACTATTTTAAAAGATATGTTTGTTGAATTAGTCTCAAATCTTTTGATGACAAGTATCCAATTCCACAGTCTTTCCTACTGTATATATTACTTAAAATAGGAGAGAAGAACTGACTCTTCTTCAATGACTTCATATGGTTTAGAAATAAAAACTTCTGCATTTTGGGTTCATCCCAAGTATCATGTGGGATATTTAATACTTCTACGCTTCTACTAAAACACTATAAAAACAGAACCAAGACAAACAGAGAGATAAATGGACATATAAATGGAAAATGTTTTAATTTAGATAAAAGTACAAAATAATAGATAAAAGAAAAGAGGACAAGGACATAAATCAAACTACCATCTGCTAGAAATAACTTGTGGGAATATTGCTGTCAAACCCTTTAAATTCTAAACAGTACTACCATTGTGCGCATTTTTGTGCCTAAATTGGTTGTCTACAACTCCCTGTGTGTTTCACAAACACATCAGAAAATTTTAATCTTAATTAAATCAAGAGAGCAAAATGAAAATCAAGTTCCAGCTATGAATTCTGGGAAACAACTTGATATAGAGATAATGAAGGGATGATTCATTTGACAAGTTATCTAATTTAAGTAAATATTGCTGGGTTGCGAAAGTAATTTTAAAGAAAATGCAGAGTTGATAGTTACAGTTGCCCTAGGGAAAATATATAAGAGTGATATTGTCTTCATACTCCTACTCAGTCTACCCTTTGTGAAAATATTTTTATTGCCTGTTTTTCAGTTTTGGTTCACATGATATATATTTTTACTGTGTTTTGTTGAAAATAATGTATTTTACAAAATATGTGGAATATATACACTTTAATTCACAAATATATACATATATGTGTAGAGAGATAAAGAAGAAAAAGAGTGAATGTGTGTTACGAAAGCAAAGACAATCAGCTTCCCTGGCTGATTGTTGTTGTTCCATTGGAATGGAAACAGCAGAAACATATATTATACTGAGGTCTGAAAAAAGTCTTCCTCCAGTTATTAATGGCTCAGCTGACTGTTTTGTGAATGAATGTCTAAACCAGGCAGAACCATAGGAAATTTAAACAGCTGTTATAAACTCATGTGTAAAAATATTTGAGATTACACATGGGTGGAAGATTCAACTTGACTACTATATCATAACTGATACCCATCTTAAAGCATCCATTTGGTAATTTTGTTTCGTATCAAATGTTTATATTTTATTTACTGCCCATCCCTTTTCTCTGTCTCCCCCAAGAGCCATATCAAGTTTCAGGTGCTGAAACAGCTTCAGAAACTGCAGAAACTGTCCACATATAAAAAATGTGACAAAACTGTGACCTCTGAGTCAGAAAATTTATTTATGCTAATATTTAACTTTTTTCAATCTCTTGTTTCCCTTTTCAATCACTATCTGGAAATGATAATTTACAAATTTTAGATTGAGCCATCCATTTCAGCATCTGTATAAGAAACAAAGAAATTTTCAATCTGGCACTTGTAATAGAATCACAGAATTAATGAATTTGTAAGTGAATAGCATATAATGCAAATAAACCTAAAAAACATTTTTATTAGGTTTATTTTTTCTATGCTGGTTCTGGCTAGTCCAAAAAAAGCTTGGATAGAAAATATTGTGTTATTGTTTCTATGATATAAACTCCATTATTTTCAGAAGTTTGTAACAGAATCATAATAAATTAATCATTCTGTTTACAAATTACACTGCAGTTATTTGTTTGGTTTTTTTTAATATAATAATCTGCAGGGCAAGAGATAGGATTACTCTAAGATACCATAAGTAAAGAATGGAAAAAATCCAAGTTAATATGTATTTGAATAATTTTAAATGGCACAAAATCTTCTACGAGACGTGAACATTAAATTCATTTAATTAAATGATAATATTTGTATAATCAGCATGCCAAGGTATCTCAAACTGCTCTGTTGTGTGGTTCCCATGGACACTTTCATTCTAGTTGGGGCAAAAAGCTACAGACCATATTTTCTTTGAAATGCGTAATTTTGTTTGATGAAAACTGTCCCAAAGCAATTAGTGTCATAGCTTCAAAAGAAACATAAGTAGAACCTGAAAAAATAAAGGGGAAAGGAGCACTTATAAATCTGCCTCTTATGCCCACAAACCAGTGCAATGCTGAGTGTCCTGATCTAGTGGAGTAATCCTGTTGGAGGAGATCCTCACAGCAGAAAGGTGATTTGTGTCATGAAGCCACAAGCCTGCCTCCCTGGGGGACATGTGCCCAGACCACCCAGTACTTAACGTGGTTGTATAAATGTGGAAAACAACTGTGTTAGCATAGTGCTGGGCATGAGCTAACATGCTCAGGCTTTTAATTCCAGGTTGCTCTATTTGGCTGTCCCAGGGCATGGGCGAAACAGATGCATAACTGCCTCCAGCTGCTTATGAACATATTCTGTATATGAATCTCAGTGAAGGAGGGGGAAAGGAGGTGAACACACCCTTCACAGCAAAGTTTGGCTGTAACCAATTTGCTTTGATTATCAAATCCCCTGTTCAAAATAACTATCTAGCCAGGTCGGTGTTTGGGCAACACAAATTTGCACATCAGGCTAAGACCAGAAGCCTCAAGGGAGGCCCTGTTGCCACAGACCCAAGTTCCAGAGAAGTGATGCCACCAGAATGTGCTTCTCATTAAAAACCACGTAGCATTGTATGCTGCCTGTTTCTAACATTCTGAGTCAAATAGATTAATATATTTAAAACATTCCAGTCTTTCCAATCTTCTAAAAATATATCCTGGAATAGACAAGGTTTAATGTTTGATACAGGTACACCCATTCAGGACCTTCTTCTCAGACTAATTCTCCTAGAAGGAGGACTTTTGGCAGAAAAATCATGACTGTATGCTCAAATAGACTGAGGGGAAAAAATTTCATTTTATTTTCACACTTTGCTTTTGACAGCAACCATTTTTACAGATAATCTCTTTTCTGTGGTGCTTCCCAACAAATAGAAAAGACATGTAGCTGGCAGCATTGGTCAAACTGAAAAGCAGAGTAAGCTTCAAAGTCTGCACATGAAGAAGGGAGGTTGCTGTAGGATAGGACAGGAGAGAACAGGAAAAGGTAGTGAAGGCAAAGCAAGTCAAGTCATACTCTGTTCTTTAATGTTAGTTATATTAGATGTCTACTTCCCACATTATTGTAATATACATTCCATCTTCCATTTGCAGTAAAAACTAAATTGTTTAGTTAATTTATTTCATATGAAATCCATTTCTATTGAAAAAAAAAAAAAAAAAAAGAACTGGCAGGTTCATAGGTATGAATCTGACTTACCTAAGTGGCTGATAATTATGCCACTAACTTGAGTGGATACAGAACCCCATCCTTATTAACTTGTGCTTTCTTATTGACTCACTGCATTTAAATTGTGTCTGGAAATGCCATCTATAAAATTGTTTTGAGGGCATTTTGTGATGCTATGTCACACTATTGCTTACAAATTGCTGCAAAAGTTACACTTAAGAGCAATATTAGGAAACAGTAGTAATGTGTACCTAATAAAATCCAGACTGTATGCTAGGGAACTGCTTTCTCATTGTGAGACTAGTCTTTCCTCACAAGGAAACTAAAAAATCCAGAAAATGGCCTAATCACAGTTCAGTTCTCAAGAAAGTCATAACACAGGGAGTTAATACACCTTGGAAGAAAACAATGTGTAATTCCACAACACTCTGCATCCCACCTAGATAATTTAACTCTGTCTGACAATCAAGGAATGACACAATAAATCACTAAAACGGTTGGTTGCTTTATAAGTAATTTATTTCTGGTGTATTACCTCTAGATACCTGGATGAAAAATATTTCTTACTGAAATTGGATTTTAAGCTGCTCCCCCAACTACTCCATTACATCAGTTTATTCCTTTCCTTTACATAATGAGGTAATTGAGTTCTCCTTTATTTTCCATGCAGTTCTGTGTAATTTTTAAGGCTAGCTGTGATCTAAAACATGGCAGAGAGGTGGTTCATTTTTTAAAATCAAAATGGAGTATCAATGTATGTTGTTGACACAAGTATCTAATTGCATTGGAATCCTAGAATTCTGTCTATAAGGTTAGACACAAAGTTTAAGAGTAAGGGTAACTATGCCAAAGCCTGGGACACATCCATTTCAAAACACAGGCCCAGGTGGTGCTTTACGGGAGTGAGGGCTCGGAACACAGGAAAAAGTGGCCCTTGGAAGTCTACTAGTATAATGCACTGTTGCATGGCCCACTGTTCCCAGATCCAGTGTATTTACAACACAGGAGCAAGACTTCGATCCAGCACTTTCATGGTGCCACGTGGAGGTGCAGATTGTCAGCAGTGCACAGGAGAGCAAACAAAGCTGGGTGCTGCATGGAAATATCACATGGAGGGTGAGTCTAGATTGGGAAAAAGCGTACAGGTTTTTGCATCACAGTCCAAGTGCTGTCAGAAGTGGGTACCATGGAAGCAAGAATGCAAAATATCACTGTGATATAATTCAATAGTAAACCATGGGAAGGTAACTACCTGGTGTATGTTCAGTCATTCCCCATGTCTCAGCAATGTTCAGTAAACACCCAATGATATCCTTAAAGTTTGTAATTCATGATACTCAGTTTATATTTGGTTTCCATTAAATTTATGGGCTATTTATCTTTCCTATGCTGCCATCCCCTTCAAAAAGAGCGTTAAATGTTAAAAAATCACAGCTGCACCCCTGTCATTTGTCTTTTTAATGTACATGTGTTTGAATGAAGCTTCCTTTCTTCCCCTTTCCCAGATTCCTCTCAGATAATATGTACTTCCTAAACCCATGAATCTGTACCTAACTAGACAGAAAAAGAGAAAAGGGGCTGACTGGATTGGATCCATCTGATCACTCATATTATGCCTACCCATATTAAATGGTGAATTTAATCATTATACATACATTATACATATGAGAACACTGCAGCATTAAGCAATAGAAGAGATCCACAGGAAGAAGATCATTGAACAGACATTCCACAAGCATGGATTCATTGACAAGCTTAATCATGCCTATTATACCTGAATGGTATTTCTTTTTTTTATTTTTATTTTTTTTAAGAATAACAATATGACAAAAACAGAAGCTGGGAGCTCTTCAGCCATAAAAACCACAAACCCTTAATTAAGTGAGGTGATCCTGGATGTATTGAAGCCATAATTGAATTTTTACTGACTTTAATGGGGACAAGATTTCACCAGCAAACATTCAGAAATCTGTAAGAGTTTTAAAAAAATAAAGTGAAGTCACTCAAGTTTCTTACATTCTGAGTATTAAATAAGAGCAAACTATGATGCTAATCAGGTTTGACTTCTAAAACGCAGTGTTTATGGAAAGAAGTTTGAACATTGAGAAATCCACAATGGGAACTATTCAAACTAAAATATTTTATGATGCTTTAATTACTTTGGGCTTGGTTATGATTTTGGCTTTTTTCTCAGGACTGTCAGCTGCATTAGTGATGGGTACAGATAGCTCCCTAGGGATGAGGATGTGAAAGTAAGGAATGACTGATTTTTCTATATCACAAAATTAGTTTAAGTGTTCTAAACATTACAGTTTGACTTTTCAGTTCTGAACCATATCTTTTGAATAAAAAATGATACTTGATGAGGCAAGGAAATGTATTTACAAGTCCAAGAAAAAATTATACTGCAGGTGGGCTGCGATAAGCCTGGTGAGCTTTGGACCCTTAATTGCTCTCAGAAGCCCCGGAATAAAAAAACCCTGCCATATTATCAAGTAAGCTGCAAAAAGCACAGAAGGTTGAGGAAATTAGACCTCTCAAGGCTTCCATGTTTTTGGCACATAAATATCCCTCCAGGTGATCTACTGATGATCCTGTAGCTTGAAGGAGGGGCTCTAATAAGAAGCCAGGCAGAGCAATTTTAATACATGAAATATGTCATAATTCCTGCAGTTTCAGCAAATCAACATGTTTAATGGAAGCAATATTCCCTTAAAAATTTTCCAGTTATTCAGAATGCTGCTTTCATTCTGCAATGCAAAATCATATGGATGACTGTTTTCCTGCCCCTATACACATCTTTGTTCTCCTTTTCTATGTTCTTTTTCCAGTTTTGGTGGGTTTAAACTCAAAATAGAATATACTCAGGTTTTATACTCTGTTTATTCTCCTTGAATATTATTCTTTACTGTCTTTGTCTCTAAACGTCTTAATCCAGTTTTTTGACAGAAAAAAATTCTACAGACTAGGAATGTTGGTTATGTTTTAGTAAGATTCTTAGTTTCAGCTTCCCTGTACTACAAGACCTTCTAACAGTACTGTATTCTAACAGTATTTTCTTTACATTCGCTGTACTGTCCAAAAATACTTGCTGTATTAAGGTGGCTTACAAGATAGCCTAACGGAGTTTCAACCAAGTTGGCATGCAAGAGACTATGCCCATTTTTTTGTACTGCCACTAGCATGTGCCTTGGGCATCAGACATCTTAAAATGGAAACACCAGAAGATTTATAAAAATCTTTGAAAATAGCTTTTTAAAGTTTTTTTCAATTGTTCATAATAACTACATTATTAGTTTCCAATCCTGTGCTTCATTAATCTACAGAGGTAAGTAATCTAAATTACATAGAACTAATCTAAATTACTTCTGTGAAAGCTATTTGTGAACAACAAATTTTTTGCTGGTTGGTCAAAATTGTTCCCCAGCTTTCAGAACCTCCATGAGAAAATTGTCAATATTTCAGAAGAGGAATATGTTAATTGTCTCAGTTCTTTAGATCATGGTGCTAATAACGCTGATCTTATGGGTTCAATCCCCACATGGGCCATTCCTTGGAGAGTTGGGATTGATGATCCTTGTGGGTCCCACCCCACTCAGAATGTCCTGTGATTCTGTGAAATACTGAACAGAACAAGGAAAAATAATGTGTTCATTAATTCACAAAACCACTTCGTTCAGACAGGCTCAGTTTGTTTTCCAACTTAGAGCAGACTGTTTAATACTTATATCATAGAAATTGCATTTCTGTTACAAAGACAACCAAACACTTAAAATATCAGCTGTGAAAGAAAATCCACAGCTTCAGACATTGATGGCGTGAAGCTCCCAATCCAAAATGTTGTGTATCTGGTTTTCAAAAAAGGCTGAAGTCCAAAGATTTCCTTAGTTCAAAGTGGAAATCAACCTTAAAAAAATGGGTTTAATTTTTATTTGAATGTCTAAATATGACTTAAAAGCCTTTGCCAAATGGTTTTCCACTATGGAGACACCACAATACATCTAACTTTTCTTCGTAAATTTTAATATGCCAGAGATTATTTGATCCTTGGGAAGCAGCATGGAACTCCTTTCCGACACAAAAGTTGGAGAGCACTAATGCTAGGCACCCCTGCTCCAAGCAAGAAACTTTGATATCAGGTCAAAATCCATAAATTCTTTATTAGCTCTTCTTTAAAAAAGAAACTCATTAGAAAGAAACAGTTCTTATGAAAATCTTAAAATACAACGAGCCTGTTTGGCAGCAAGGGCTCCTCAGAAGTGACTTCTATACTTGATATTGACAAGATGTGGATTCATTTTACTTCACAGCTAAAACTCATTAGGCCCACAGGTCAAGCCCATTTCTCTCTTCAAAATTCTTTTACTAGTTGTCTAGTTTTTGTACTCTCTCTTCACATTCTTTTAAGGAACTCAGGGAGCTCGATACACTCAACTGTTGATAGCTGGTTATCTAAAGCAAAGGTCATCTTCAGTCCTCTTTTCTGTTGAGATAAAATCAGTTTCTTCGCAAACATCTCAGGTCAGTCTTACGCTGCATTTTCTGCTGAACTTCACAGTCACATTGTCCTTGCCCATCTTCTCTCATTTAAGGGTTTATTGGTCAGCCACACTCAGTAAGGTGACTCAAAAGCATTTTTATATTATTGTTTTAGTAGCTAAAGATTATAAAATACAGTGATACCAGAAAGCTCCTTTTTTGCTCCAGGTGCAAGTTAGTGTGTGCCAAGAGGAAGCAATTCAGTAGGCCAAGTGGGCTTCACCACCTTACTTAACTAGCACTGTAAAGAGGCAAAATTCTGATTTAAAGACACCTCACTACCTCTAGGGATAATTTTGTACCCTTGGCAAAGAATTAGTTCTATGCCCCTGGGTTGTTTAGGCTCTACAATCCATAAAATAACTTAACAAGCTTTTGACAAAATTTTCACATTCCCCATGTGTGTAGAAGTTATTTTTCATGCAGTCTTCAAACAAGCTGACACAAGAGAAGCCTGCTGGGGTTGGCTCAGTTTATCTGTAATGAGTCAAAAAAGACAGAAGCTAATATTCCACTCTACAACTGGAATCAGCAGCTTATCTCATTAACTATTCACAGTGGAGCTGCTATGCTTGAGGAAGCTGGATAATTCTCCCTTTCTTTAGGTGAAAACGTTACTCAGGCATTGTGAAGCTGCAATTTACCCTTAGTGCAAGCCTGCCATGAAGTAACTACTTTACTATTTAGAAAAAAAAAACTCATAACAACTTAAGAGTTTTTGGGCCATTTTCAGCTAAAGATGATTCTAACATTCCAAAACACAGTGTGATGATTTCCATTTGCTGGTTAAAGGTATTTTAAATCTTTACAATGTCTGAAAGCGTGGATAAAATTCTCAAGGCGCATCTGTAAGTTCAAAAAGCCACACTGAAATCAAACTAGCAATAAGTGTTTCTTGACTGATATCTTAGATGCCAAATTGTATTCTGGAAGCAGTTTTATAACCAGATTCTGAACTTTGAAATAGGGTTTTAGGTTTATAACAGAAACAATTACAAAAGCAAGGCCAAGTCCCTGCATCTGGATTCAATGGTTGCACCATTGGTCTTGGAAGTTCCAAATCTAAGTCTGTACAAATAAATGTTAAGAACTTCTGTAGTGTAGATACAGTGGAGGTATATTGGCTTTTTCTTTAAGAAAATAAAAGATAGTGATAGGAATAAGCAAGAAATATTTTTAAATGTATCTACCTTTCCAGTCGGAAAAATATATTTATATTTCATTTTCCAGAACATATTTCTGAAAAGATTAAACTAGTACTTTCAACTCAGCTTTAAATCTGTTTTAGCCCCTCTCCTAGATATGGCCTCCAAGTGTCATTTGTAGCAGAAAGCCTAGATTTTGCTACGTCTGCTTATCAGAGCAGCCATATGAAAAACACTGCTTTCTAATATTCTGGCCACTGGAATTCATTTAGCCATTCAGATCACACAGACTTGTCTAATGCTGCACTACTAAAAACATTATAAAACTGAATAAGATACAGCAAAACATAACCTAAATCTGCACTTATCTATCTGACATGCTGAGCATTAGGAAAACATATATTATATTTGATCACATGCTGTTATGCTACTTACCAGCTCAGATAAAAAAAAATTATAATCTGCAAATCTACACATGAGTAAATCAAAAAAGCTGTTCATTGCTAAAATCCTCTAATCTCTAAAATGATATATTGTTTTTGCTGTGTCCAGTTCAGTTCTTATAGAGGGCATTAAGGTATCTGTGGCTTATAGGAATATTTAAAAGATGAAGCAGAACACATCTCATGATTTCTCCAGGGTTTGTGGCACGTTTTGTTAACACTCCTAGAGTTTTACCTGACACCAGCTATACAAAGCCTCTTTCAGTACAGCTAGTCTTACTGCTGAAATACATTCAGTGTAAAGTCACCTGGGCATCCACTTCAGGATTAAAGTTTGCCTTCCACTGTGTAAAATCCAGTGACTCTGAAGTGTTTCACTGTTAGTTTTTGATGCAGAAATAGACAGTGTGGGAATACCAAGAAGGGTAGGAGAAGCACTTGTTTCAGTCAAGACAGTGTTTCTGAAATCAGGGATAGATAAAAAATGGAGCTGGAATAGCTGTCCAGTGAAAGAGGGAAAATATCTCTGATTAGTGTTCCTGAGGACCTTGTTAAGTTTCTGGAAATAGCTGTACATCAGGATAGCCTGTGTTATTAGGAGGCTAAGTTTATTGGCCTAAAAGTCACATGTGCTTCCTCCTGAGGTAACAAGAAGTGACAACACATTGTAGTGTTTCAAGCGTGCACCACAAAAAGTGTTGCAAATCTTGGAGCTTAGAGGGAAGAGCCAAGTATTTGGGGTCTAAGTTTCATTGGCAGACAGGACTTGAACAGCTGAGCAGCAGTTGGGCAGCATTCTTAGGACAAAATTTGTTCTTCAACTTGAAATGTTGTTCTTCAGTATAAAAGGAACAACAGTGGCTGAGAAGGTTAAAACTGAGGAAGTGAAGAAGCGTTTCGTAATTTTCAATGCCAGATAATATAGTGTAAACCACAGTAAAGTGAAGGAGACTCTAGTGGAGAATGTTTGCTACCCACTGCTACAGGTAATTATTTTTTCTTTTTTTTATAATATTGTAATAAAAGTTAAAATCTTAGCTGAGGAAAGAAAGCAAATAAAATAAAGTTCTCATCACCTCTTTTATTTCAGCTCCTTTTTTGAAAAAATGGAAATATTTTTCTTTCCTTGGCTAATTCTTTAGCTGACAACAGAAAGAAGAAAATTTGGCTCTATTATGCTTAATTTTAAAGATCTGGAAGTGGCATAGAAAGTGCCCAACAACAGTTTCCAGTTATTACTCCCAGGTTACTAACAGTCTGATAGAAGCAACCTATGCAGTTAAAAGAAAAACTTCCTCTTCACAACATTTCACTGGGAAAACAGAAATAAACTAAGAGAAATAAAGAGATACTGGCACACAGCCAGAGGAAACTATACCTATTTCTTCTAGTGGTATATCTTATTACAGATTGAAGTAGATTATTTCATTCATACTTTTAATCACAGTGCCTCTTTATTCCATCACTTGTTAATACTTTAAGAGACTACACCATTTCCCGCCCTTCTGCTTTGTCATTTAGAACAAAGATAAAGCAGTACTGCATCTCTCGAGGTAACAAGAGGAACAATCTTGTCCCATGGGCTTTCATCCAAGTCACCCCTCAGATAAGCTAAGTCCAAATGGGCTACACTGGTCTGGGGGAAACTGAAGAGCCCTGTGTAGCTGTGGCAGTGTATACAGCACTTGTCTGTCCGGTGCTCAAAGGTCTCCGGATGCAAGTCAGTCCAGAGATCCGTGATGGGCAGAAGTGTCAGTCCAGCGCTGTGCTCAAGCAAACAAACTGCGCAAAGGCAGACATGGGATCAAGCTAACACAGCCATACAATCCCCGTCTGGAGCTGCCCTGCAGACACAGCCAGTGGGCTCCAGCCACCCACCAGACATGCCCAAAGGCACTGGAAGCAAGGACAGCCGTGTGACATTTTTGTTTGCACTGGCACAAGAAACAGTTCTGTTTTGCTGATGGCAGCTGAGGGCCCACCAAGGCTGTGGCAGCCCCTAACACCCTCTGTTACTAACTCCCTGCCTCCTCTGTTGCCTGTGTTTTCTGCATACCTCAGTGAGCCTTGGCCTATCATTGCTTTCCCTCCCACACTGCTGACCCTCATTTTTTCTTCATTTCTTGTTAATCAGCATTTACTCCAATTAGTTTGTGATATAACATGTCAGGCATTATAGTTCAAACACATTAAAGACCAAAAGTAAATAAAGGAAATACTGACACTGGCAGTAGACCCAGCATGCTCTCCCAATACAAACACTCAGAGCCTGAAGACAAGTAGTGAACAAGTCATGACAGTACACGGGTATTGTTTCTGTAAGCTAACAGTTTGTTTTTCTGCATCATAAAGTTGAATGCAGTCCATCAACTTTTTTAGAACTCTTCATTTTTCTGATGGAAGTTAAACAAGGTCCTAATTCAGCTGCAAAAATTTATTCCCCATTTGCTGCCAAGTGGTAAAAGCAATAGTTAATTTATTACCAGCTCCAACAGAAGGCATTTTAAAACTGCTGTTTTTTCATGTGTGTCACTCATGGGATTTTCAGTCTTCTGGGCTCCCTCTTTCTGTTCTTTTGGAGACAGCTGTCAGGAAAGTTAACCTGTCTATCAAGTTTATTCATCAGCAAGACTGTGATGGTCTATTTCTCTCTTTTTTAAACCACAGCAAATTAAAAAAAAATCAGTTTCAACTTCAAAAAAATTTGTCTTGTTTAATAAACAGAATCACAGTGCTCTCTCTCCTTCCTGCATGAGGCAGCTTGACAAGAGAAACTGAGAGAGAATCCCAACTCACTGCTATGAGAAGGAAGACATTGGGCAGAGATAATAGGAGAGGAAAGAAGACTGGAAGTTTAATTCCACATACAGCTATTCTTTCAGCAAGAACCATGGGACAAAGCAGTACACTTTGATAGGCCAAGAAGCAGAACCTGGGGCAAGAAGGATAATCATAGAATAATAGAACAGGTGAAGTTGGAAGGGACCTTAAAGATCATCCTTCTACCAGACCACTTTACTCAGAGCCCCATAAAACCTGGCCTTAAAATCATAGAATAGAATCATCAAATCATCAAGGTTGAGAAAGACCTCCAAGACCATCAAGTCCAACCTTTGACTGAACACCACCATGCCAACTAAACCATAGTACTAACTGCTGTGTCCAGTCATTTCTTGAAGACTGTCCAGACTCTATCACCTCCCAGGGCATTCTGTTCCAAAGTTCCTCATGTTCAGCCAGGTGCTGACCAGCACCCCCAGGCCCTTTTTCATTCTGCTTTTCAGAGCTTTTCAGGCACTCTGCCCCCAGCCTCTAGTGCTGCATGGAGTTGTTGTGCCTTGAACACTTCCAGAGACAGTGTCAACAGCTTTTCTGGGCAACCTGTTCCAGTGCATCATCACCCTCACAGTGAAGAATTTCTTCCAAGTATCCAATCTAAATCTACTCTCTCTCAGCTTAAAACCATTAAGAGCAGCGAAACCATGTGAAAAAAAAACAAAAAAACAAAAACAAAAAAAAAACACCAAAAAACAAAGAGGAAAATCTGAAGGCAAGGAGGAGAAAAGCTATCTGAAGAAGGGTATAGAAAAGAGTCCTTGCAAAGGGCAGCAACATACTGGCACTGCAGCTGCAAAGAGAGAAGCAGATAACTGGCTCATGGAAAACTCAAAACTTCATTTCTGAGAGAGCAGTCATGCTACAATAGTTTGCCAAAACCGTGCTTTGGTGTTGGCTCTTACTGAAGGTTGAAGGTAACTTCTCAGCCTGTGAGCTAAGCGACCACAAGGACAGTAGTAGTGATGGAATTTTCCCTCAAACACTGCCAATCTGAACAAAGTGAACGTATTTCACAGCTAGTGAAGTTCAGTGAAAATAAGACAGTTCTCTCTAATTGTACCATTTCTCAAACTTTCATGCTTGACTTACCCTTAGCTGCCCCCCAGTCCTGTCAAAAAGCCTGTCATTTGCTGCTACCTACAACAAACAGGTTCTTGTTCATGTGAACAACCTTTTGCCTTCAGACTAACTTTCAGAAATTACTGTATCAGAAACTCACTTGGTGCTCCCTACAGTTCAAGTATTTCTACTTGGTTTCCCTTGTTCCTTTGAAATATTTTCCTACCACTTTGTAAATTCTGTGTAAACATCAGGTACCACAGCTGAAATGGCAAATATCAGAGACATGGATGATTTCTTTCACCATTTATTTGCTCTGCCTGTCCCTATACACAGTATAAAAACTTGTAAATATGTTTGTAAATATGTTTTCCAACCATTTACTGTACCAGATGCCAGACAACCTAGCATCAGAGAAATTATACTGCTGCAGCAGTTGTCTATCTAGATACTACTAAATGCCTCCTCTTGAAATTTATCTGAAACCACAAAGTAAAAAACTAAAAAATACTGTGACCACAGGGCTGTCCAAGTACATGTAGCATCTATAAGTTCCATATCACGGACAGTATTTACTGCTAACTCCCTAACTGTAAGTACTATACATAGTTTTAAAAAAAAATCCTTTCATTAATACTTTTCATTCCTATAATTTACATTTTAAAATTGTAAAACTTTGCAATAAAGTAAACATATATATTAGAGCTGGATGTGCTTCATTGTCAAAGTCATGTGGTTTTTACCCTGTGAACTGTTGATGCATTTACTGTTAATACAGAGTTGATACTACAATATGGGTTGGTACTGGCTTTGCTTGGCTGAAAAAAAAATATTAAGATAGTGAACATCATGTTAGGGGTGTTATTTCTAAATGTCTGCAATACTTTATTCTGGCATTTATTTAAGTGTAGCTTATATATAGTGCTGTGTTTTAAATTTGTGATGAAAGCAGTGTGGAAAACACAAGGATGCTTGATCTTACTGCTGATCAAGGCTGGTGTGCTGTTTGGGTGTTTTCTGCTTCTCACACTATCTCGCCAAGAGAGCAGGCTGGGAATGCACAAGGAACTGGTAGGGGACAGTCCTCAGCTGATCCAAGGAATATCCACCATATGGTGGTGTCATGTTCAGCATATAAAGCTGGGGCAGGAAGGCAAAAAAATGGGGGGGGGGGAGGTGGGGGGTGGGATGTTTGGAGTTACAGCATTTGCTTTCACAACTCACTTTTGTTCATGACGAAATCCAGCTTTCCTGGAGGTGGCAGAACACCTGTCTGCCTATAGGAAGTAGTGCATGAATTCCTTGTTTTGCTTTTGTTGTGCTTCACTTATCAAGCTGTCATTACCTCAACCTGCGATTTTTCAAACTTTTCCCCTTCCAATTCCCTCCCCCATATCAAACTCGGTGAAGAAGAGGCTGTGTGGAGCTAAGCTGCCCACCACAACACAAAAAAGGTTCTGCACCTAAAAGCACGGATGAGCTTTTCTTTTGAAAGTGAAACTTTATTAATGCATTTGGAAGATATGACTTGTCCAGATTCCGAAAACAGCTTATTGCTAGCAGTTGTTTGCCCACCAACCCTTTTGATAATCACACCTCTCACATGTTTCAAAATAAAAAATGGTTAATCGATTAGGATTCTGATTATTTCTATTAATTTGGTGATGATCCACTTGCCACAGTTTTACAGCCTTAAACATAATGCATAATTTACTTATCTTGGAGATGGAATTTGAAAGTTCCATACCAAAACTCAAGGCATTCTTATGACTCAAGATGCATCCATGCTCATTTCTGCGATTATTTTGTGCCTTGAAAGACTGAGTTCTTTGGCTTTTTAGAACAGATGAGGGAAAGAGCCACATTGGCCATCTAGGGAACGGAAAATTGTGCATATCCAAAAACCACACAGTGGAACCAATTAGACACTAGTGGTCTTCTGAATGCATTTTTCACTGGACTAAAGACAGGCTTACTTTTCTGTACTGAAACAATTGCTAATACAAGAGAGAAATTGAGAAGAGGGATGTCAATGATTTAAGGACTTTAAAGTTTGCTTCTCTCATGTATTTTAAAGGTAAAAAGCAATTAATGACTGGGCCTACGTCCAGTCTGTTTAATTACTGTTTCCTGTCTTTTCCTCTATTGTTGTAATTTTCTATTTCAGTTCTGAGATTTTCTGTTCACATGCATTTATTGGAGTGTCGGTCATGAGTATGATTGCAGAGACCAAATTCCCACAATACAGACAGGATACAGGTCTCTACAGCAGAATTGCGTCAGTATGAAGTATAAGGATTAATGTCAGGTTGGTCCTTTGTGTTGCGATAGGAGACCTATATCAAAAAGCTACAGAATCTTTAAGGCTGGAAAAGATCTTAAGATCATCGAGTCCAACCATTAACCCTGCACTGCCAAGCCCACCACTACACCGTTTCTTTAAGCACTGTATCACTATGGGAAGAGAAAGAAACCCAAACTGTTCGGTGCAGTTTAGGGATTATGTGCTGAACTCATGTGCGTATACGTGTGTACGAGCGCACAAGATGCAAGGCAGCACGTCTTAGCGCTTCAACAGTGCTGGACGCGCCCAAGTCCCAGAGACAAACTTTCCGTAAGCTTCAGGTCCCGAACCCAGGCGAAAGCGCAGCTGCCGCGACCCCTGTCCGCCGGCTCCGGAGCCTGCTTTACCCACCCCCGCCCCTGGCGCGGGCCCGCCCGCAGCCGCCCCCTGCCCGGAGGAGCCGCCCACCCCGCAAGAGGAGCCGCGGCTCGGGGCCCTCCCCCTGCACAGCGCCCGGCGCGGGGAGGCGGGCGGAGCGCGGCGCCCCGGCTCCCGCATCCCTCGTCCCCATGCGGCGGCGGGCGGCGGGACGCTGCCGCCGCGGGAAGAGCTGCGCGCCCGGGCAGAGCTGCGCGCCCGGGCAGCCCGTCCGGCGGCGCGGAGCCGCCCGCATCGCCCGCCCGCCCGCTGCCCCACGGAGGTCCCGGAGCGACGCGCTGGGCTCCCGCCAGGGCTGAGGGCTTGAGGCGTCCTGACTTTCGACGGGGTCGTGGGGCACCCGGAGAAGGGCAGCGCTCGGAAACAATAGCAGTCAATACAAACCGGCACCCGGCGGTGTCTGCACGGCTGCCGCACATCGCTTATGCTTGTTCGGGGGGACCCAGCCGCGGCGGCGGACCCCGCAGGATGACGGGTGATGAGGAGTCCTAAATCGGCGTCGAGGCGGGCCACCGCAGGCAGCGATGAGCCTCGGCGAGCCGGTGGCGGAGGGGAGGCCGGGGTCCAGGTGACCGCCGGCCCCGCGCCGCCGGCCGCCCGCAGCGCCTCGGAGCGTCGGGAGCGGCGGGCAGCGCCTGCCGAGAGCGCCTCGCCCAGCCGCAGGTACGGAGCGGCGCTCGGCCACCGCTGCCGGGCGCGGTCGGGTGCGGGGCGGGCTGGGTTTGGGGTTCCCCGGCACGGGAGCGGAGGGGCGGCTGGGCTCTCCCGCTGGCGGCCGTCCGGCTTCCCGCAGCCGGTGCCGCCGTGTGTCGGCACCCGCCCTCAGCCCGAGCGCTCCCGTCGCCCGGTCCGGAGTGGACGTTCTTCCCTAATGAGAAGCATCTGTCCTCCGGTACGGCAGAAAGAAAAACGGAGGCGAGGGGGAGTACGGCTCCCCGCAGCCCCCTCCGCCCAGCCGCTGCTGGCGCACGGCCCGGGCCGCGCAGCCCCGGCCGCGCCCGCCCGGCGAGCGCCCCGCCAGGAGCCGGGACAGCGCCGCCGCTCGGGCTCCGCCCGTGCCCGCCTCCCGGGGCGGGGCCGCAGCCCATTGGCCGGCACGCTGCGCGGGCGGCTCAGGCAGCCAATGGCGGAGGGGCGGCTGAGCGCGCCCCCGTGCGGCGGGGCGGTGCGGTGCGCGCTGCTGCGGCAGGTCCGCGCGGAGCGGGGCCGGCTCAGCCTCCGTGACACGGGCAGAGCGCAGTGGGTCCCGCCCGCCCTTCCGCAGCCCTCGCGAGTCGCTGCAAACTCCTCCTCACCCCAGTGTCCTGAGAGGGACCTCTCACAAAAGGAATGTAAATGGGTAGGCTGCTTTATAGGAGGAATTTTCATTAAGGAGAATATAAAGAAAACAGCACCTGAAAATTCTTAAACAAATTACAAGCTATTTGTCTTGTAAAGAATGCTAAGCATCCCATTAACTTGACCACAGATATTTGGGAAACCCTTCATCCCGACGAGCCTCTCTTTTGAACTGTAATAGTTTGCACATGGTAATCTTAGGGAAAAAATGTGCATCTTGTTGCTTACAGACCTAAGACAATCTGACTTTTATACTACAAGCAAATAACTAATGGAACTAATAATACCTGGTACAAGTGAATTCTGTCATTGTCGCAGTCTCATATAAATGCAAATATAAAATATTTGTTACTAATAGCAGCCTGTATTCTTGTATGGCTTTAATTTGGAAAGCTTTCAAATTATTCTGTTGGTAGGAATAAGAATAGAAGTGTTTTAAACTCATTTGTCCAGAGTTATGGTGCTTAATTGGTATTAAGACATTACATACATTATTTGATTTTCAGACATTATTAGTGCTCAAGGTCAATAACAGTTGTGTTTTCTTGTCTGTGCTTCTTAAAATGACTCTCCATGGTTGTAGCCATTCAGACTTCGACACATAGTTCCAAAAATCTGAACTTGAGTATTGGTAGACATACTATTAACTTTTCCTCTGAGGTTTGTGCTCACCCTTTTAAACAAATTGTCTAGTTTTATCATTCCTGATCAATCATAATACCTGTTTGGTTTAGATTGCAATGTTACAGTATATCCAACATCACAGAGCGACCCATGGCAAAAGATAACAGAATCTAGATCTATGGCCGACCAATTCTTTCTTTCACTTTCTATCTCAACCATTCCCCATATCCATTATGAATGAGAGTCATTGAGCCACATTTTACTCTACCAAATGTTAATAGCCTGTCTAAAAATTAGGCAGCTAGGTGAGGTGAATTTGCTAATTTGCGACCTAATGAAGATCAAGCTCAGTTGTACTATTTCTACTTACCTGATGAGGTACCTAACTGATATTATTAATCTTCAGGTGATTATGGCTTGTTTTTGGTTTGTTTTTTTTTTTTCTTTCATTGACTGTAGAGGGAGCCCTGGCAATTTGCTTGAGCTAGATATGTCCCTAAAAAATTTGTAGTTTTTCTGTGAGATGAGTACTATTCTTGGTGTTCAGAATAAGCCTATAAAATTTATTACCATAGGGAGATAGCATAACTTTTTTAGAATAGGTATTTAGTAGAAATGAATAATGGGGGAAAGAATGACACTGAAATAGAAAATTACATGGAATAAAGAAAATGGCTTTCCAACTGAACTTGACCTTGATTGTCTACAGACTTTCTAGACAATGCAGATAATCATTAGGTATAGAAAGGGTTTAAAATATATAAAGAGTATATAAAAGTTTTTAAAAATCATAATTTCTTCTCTCTTTTCTTCCTCCCTGCCCCAAAACAATGTAGGAGGAGCCAGGCGAGGAGAGGCGACAAGATGGGGGAGTGTGTGGCAGCAGGAGCGCTGTCCGTGGTGCTGATGCTGGGGCTGGGGCTGCCGCTGGGCGTCCTGGGCTGCCCCCAGCCCTGCGCCTGCTACCTCCCCACCGAGGTCCACTGCACCTTCCGCTCCCTGCCAGCTGTGCCGGCGCGTATCCCTAAACACGTGGAAAGAATCAACTTTGGGTTCGTATGGCAGCGTAGAGCAAACACTTGTATGCTCTTAGTGCGGAAGCCTGGAATGCTTCGTGCACGCGTGGCAAACCAGGATCTCTGTGTGAACTTCTTGAGTAGAATCGTAGAGATGGGTACTTACTCATCGGTGCTGTATTTCAAACACTACAGCTGCTGGCATGGAGGAATTAGCTTAGCCTTTTTGTTTCAAACAAAAGTTAATATTATTTTCAAATAAATCTTTATACCACTGTGTGAGTTCTTTTTTGGCAAATAGAACATTTAGTCTTTTAGAGTGTTTAAAAAAGGTATTTAATTAAATCTGTTATGAGATTTATACAGAATATGGATTTTTATACCTGATGTAAAAAAAAATATGCAGTAAGAGTAAAATTCTATTATGTAACCCAGTAGCATTTTGGAGAACAATGAGATATAGCATATCTTAATACAGTGGTAAGAAATTTGATCCATTGCCTTTGGAGTTGTGGTTTGTCTGCCTTTGGTGTTGCAGTTTTTTTCAAGCAACGAAACATAAGCAGGATAAGCATATTTTGGGAAGGGATTTCTCAGACTTTAATTCACTGTCCTCTGCCAGGATATTGCCAAGTCACATCTTTCGGATTTTGAGACAAGAGGGTAGGGACTGTTGGTAGGCCTCATATCACAAAAGTACCTTGTTGGGTCATTGTGTGACATGGAAGAGTGCAAGAGTTGCAGTCTATTTCTCCTTGGTGTCAGGGCTGCCGCACTACCCATGACGAACTCACCCTGACAACCTCAAGGCCTGTAAGCTGCAACTGATCATTCAATGACTGGCAGTATTGACCTTGATTAGGTTTTTTTTTTGCTTCTCTGTAGTTAAAATTTTTGTGTCCACTAACATTTTATCCACCTAAAGCCTAATTTTGTTCTCAAAATGCTCTTGTGCTCAGTAAAGCTGTATAAAAGAAATATGTACTCCAATCCCTAAATTGCTTTTGAAAATGGGATATAGGCTTCTACGTTTCTAAGGTGTTTGAGCTGTTTTTTTAGTAATTTACATTATATTATACAGTGTTAGCATTAAAAACATTTCCTCCCTTTGTATTTCATCACTACAAATGACATTTTCTGAGTTGTATCCCTTCCCAGGAAGAAACAGTCTTAACTATCTGTTGTTGCACTTTCACTTTGAAAGAGTGCCTTTATCATATTGCTGTTTTAAGTGCAATGCATTTAGAAGGTGAAGAATATTTTTCTAACTGGTTATTATTCAGGAAAAAAGAATTTTAGACAAGTTAATATATTTTTTTAATTACTGATTCTGAAATAAGGAATTTTAATAAGATGTCTGCTATAAGCTTAGTGGATCTGCAGAAGGACTAAACATATTAATACAGTGTTATAAAATTTTAGCAAATTAAGGATCTTTAGATAGATAACATGGTGAAGATCCAAAAGTATTTTGTCCATATTCAAAGCATTTTAATTTCATTCTGTGTTTCCTTGCTTCCTAGAAAATACTAAGAAATTGGAAAAAAGCTCTAAAATTCTATGCTTAGTTTTAAGACCTCATGCCTAGATTAGATAATACATTTAATTTTCTGTATACATATGAGAAACACAAATGTAGAGCTAGGCCACCAAATTTAACTCTTCCAAACTGGCAAATAAAGCCTGATTTGCTTGTCCAAAGCAAAACTGATTGATTTTCAAAGAGTAGATTTTTCTGTATTCCTTATCTAAGAGGCGTTTCAGGGCTCAAATGATGTAATTGGAAGGTCAATTCCTAGATCTTATGTATTTAGTTAATGTAGCCAATTATATGTTGTAACAGTAAGTGAAAGAGGATGTGACTTACTGCTTCTTGTGCTGTTTGGAAGATAACCCATTTTTAATGTTTACTCTCCAAATCTCCGTGTATTTATTTTTAAATGCTGCTTTGGCAACACTGCAGCTTGTCTAGTTTGCCAGGCTCCATAGCATCATGGTTTGGCCACAGGCCATTAACTTATTTCCATTCTATAAACTGAGCTGCATGGAAAAATATACTGACAACTATTACAACTTAAATGCCTATTTATTCCTTTTACTCCTAATTTATGGCTAAAGTGCCACAAAGTGAGTTGAAAGAAATCTTAATGTAAACATAAACTAAGTATGCTTGGATCTTGTAAGAGTCTTTCAGTAACTTCTGGCCTTTTGACAATGCATTAAGGTCCCTCCAGTTTTTCCTGAAAGTTAGGTTACACTAATTTTACATTTGCAGTCTGTGACAGTCAGTGTATAAATTGTAACTGTATGTGTGATTTTTTTCCCCAGGTTCAACAGTATACAGTCTATATATGAAAACTCCTTTGCAGGACTTACAAAATTGGAATTGCTCATGATACATGGAAATGACATTCAGACTATTCCTAATGGTGCTTTGAAAGATCTTGTGTCTTTGCAGGTAATGCTTATGTTTTCCTAAATTTCAAAACTAACTTCCATGAATAATAGAAAACAGAAATACATGGGGTTTTTTAGTGCCTTTTTAGGATTAACATACCATTTCCTCCCAAAATACATTGAATATCTATTAGCTGTGCCTATGTCTAACTTGATAATGCCAACTAACACTCAGTTTTATTCTACCTCTGATCAGCATATCATTTCTCAGTGGTGCAAAAGATTTGAGTGTAGGAGGAAAAAGTTTGCTTGATTGCTATTCTATTTGGATTTAGATTTAAAAAATAATATTTGGTTCTTTTTTTTTTTTTTTTGGTTGATGTTTGTTTTTGTTTTGTTTAGGTTTTCAAAATTAGTTACAACAAATTGAAAGCCATAACTGGACAAACGCTCCAAGGACTTTCAAGCTTAATGAGACTACACATGGACCACAACAGAATTGAGTTTATTCATCCAAATGCTTTTAATGGTTTAACCTCTCTAAGGCTTGTCCACCTAGAAGGAAATTTGCTCCAGCAGCTTCACCCCAACACCTTTTCAACATTTATGGTCCTTGATTATTTCAAATTATCAACAGTAAGACATCTCTACCTATCTGAAAATGCTCTTAGGACCCTGCCTGCAGGGATCTTTCAAGGCATGCCCCTGCTGGAAAATCTTTACCTTCATGGAAATCCATGGGATTGTGACTGCAGTTTGAAGTGGCTCCTTGAATGGAATGAAGTTTCTGGAGGTAGGACCATAAGCTACCAGTGTTTATTGAACTCCTAATGTTGATTTTTTTTTTCCTGTACTGTGCATTGATGGTTTTGTTATTTCCTAAGTATTATTACCTACATGATGTCTAAGTGCAGTATTAAATTCTGTTACTGTTCAATAAATATGTGTATTTAAAAATACTGCAAAAAGCGAGCAGTTCTGTTTCATTAGATAAAAATATGTATTTAACAGCAAAGAAATTAGCCATTACATTGGGATGATGGAAGTGGTAGTGAAGTTTTTCACTGGAAAGGGATTATAAGCTTTTGCTGCATTTTCTTGCACAGCAGTATACCTTTGGGCTGCCAACTGTCCTCAACCAACAAAGCTACTGACTATATTCTCTCGTGGAAGGTTGTCACAATGGATTTGAACTTGTTTGTCCAAGGAAGGAAGGAAATCAGTTATCAAATTCCTGGTTAAGCCCTCTAACTTTCAATCTATTAACATTAAGGCTATAGTATGCATTCTTCACATCCATCCATGTTTCTTTATTGACCACAACTTCCTTTTATGATGGAGCAAATCTATTTTAAATATTTCAAGTTCTTGTAATGTATTTATTTTCAACCATGTAATTTTTTCATAAAATGGCTTGTCTAGCTTTGTTCAGGCTTAGAGGTGAGAAAAGTATCACGATGCCTAGGCTAGAATGCTTCTGATTGTGTGCGGAAGCAAAAAAGAGAGTTTTGTGATGTCTTTGTATCAGGAATACACTAAATGAGGAAGAGTTTGAGTGTCAGTTTTCAACTTGGGCATCTCAATGCAGCAGAGGAACTGGTGTCACACCAGAGCTACTGCTAAAATATTAAGAGAGAATTGGCATTTAATTGTAACTGAAGATGTCTCAAATGAGTCATGGAGTCCCAAGGTTTATATAATGATTTTTTGAGCACATATGATGGTAGGTCTTGTCATCTTAGAATACATAATTCATTGTAATTTTCCACTTGACTGTAGAACAGTGCTTTTTGGGAATGTGAGATGCTTGAATGGATAATATAAGTCTTCCTGACTAAACAGATACTTGAGTCATCTAATAGAAATACTGTATTTCACTAGCTTAAATTTTAATAATCTTACATTGTGTTCTTGATCCAAATTGTGTGTGTATGTGTAATGGGTGTACTTAAGTTTTCCTGTAAGTTATAATAATGAGATTAGTTGAACTTTCCTTCCTTAGTGCAGTGTTGGCTTGCTAGCATTTTTATTCAGTTAGGTTACCTTTTTACACTAAAACAGTAGTGATTTTTGGAGGGAGGAATAATTTATTCATGCAACTTTCATATATGACAGATTTTGTATCTGTATATGACTATAACAATAACTTCTTTTGGAATTCTGTCTAGAAAGAGTTATTAAATTTCTTCAGACCAGTATAGCTGCTGCCAAGTTGATTGTTGGCCAGTTATTCCTTATCTTTGAAACATCCGGTTTGAATCTGCAAGTGACAAACTGCATATATATCTATATATGTGTGTGTTTGTGTATATAATATATATATATTGCTGCATGTTTCTCTTTTGCCTGACATTTTGCCTTATAACCCACCAGTATATTGTTCATTCTTTCAAAGATCCTCATTCTTCAGGATGATACTTATTCCTAGAATAACTGTAATACATTTTATTTACTATATGATTCCAAATGAAAAAGCTAAGGTATATTTAACATTTGAGTGAGCATAACAATGTAATAAATGTATGATTGTTACTTTGCAGACAACATTCTGCATTGACAGAAGAGAGGAGTCAAGATTGTAATTTCCTGGTCTAGCTCTCCTCTGTTTTAGCTTTTTTATTATTATTACAAAGTTTGAAGTTGTTTCAGAGGTCAGGGTACAAGTGGCATTTTTTTTCCCCCTGCTGATAAATAACTTGTAAGTAGAAGAACTAGTCAGCCCATTTTGGTAGCTACAGTAAAATGTTTTGTGTACTGCTGATACTATTCTTAATCAATAGAGAAAAATAAAAAGCTTCCTACATTATTTAATGAGAAAGTCCAGCATTTCTCTGGTAAATGCTGTATTTTTTAAAGCTGAAAGGTCCCACTCCTCTTCATATTAGATCCACAAGTTAAGCTGTCACTAAAAATGCAGTCTTTTTCACAGAGTAATTTGTTACTGATTTAAATGTTGCCCTGCACACTTCGGTTTCTACGCATTTAATTCAGAGGCAGTGAATCTAAATTTTAGAAGGATGGAGAATTCAATCCTCTCATTAAAGTCAGAAGAAATTGTGGTCAGATTGAGAATCAGATGCCATTCAGCTTTAAAACAAAGAGGTGCCATTCTATAAGTCTTGCCTTATGTGTCATGCAACATAATGCAATCCTCATGAAGTTTATTTCGTATTTCTGAGAGTTGTCTAACTCTAGAACAGTTTTTCAGCTTATTTATCTCTTGTTTTCCCTTTTATTTTCTTTCTTCCTTTTTTCTTTATTTTTTTTTTTGCAGGTGTTTTAAAATGCAAAAAGGATAAAGCCTATGAAGGGGGACAGCTTTGTGCTAAGTGCAGCAGCCCAAAACAGCTGCAGAAAGAAGATATTCAAAACTTGAAAGATATTTCCTGCAGGAAGCCTGTAATTCAGTCCTCACTGAGGCAAAATAGCAGTACTCAAAATGAGGAAGATGGTGACAGTTATGAACTCCCTCTGGAAGAACTTCAGTCCTTGCCATGGAACATTACTCTAAATATGACTGATGAGCATGGCAATATAGTCCACCTGAACTGTGAAATCAAAAAGCCAACAGGTTCTACCAAAATTCAGTGGAATCAAATCCAGACTCAGGACATAGACATAAATGCCACAATTGCACTGGATTTTGAATGCCCAATGAATCGAGAAAACTATGAAAAACTATGGAAGCTTATAGCTTACTACAGTGAAGTACCTGTCAAATTAGAGAGGGAACTTATGCTCAGAAAAGAGCCTAAAATAAGCTATCAGTACAGGCAAGGTTCAGATTATGATGCTCTTTACTACACAGGTGTAAAAGCTCAAATACTGGCTGAGCCTTCCTGGGTGATGCAGCCTCTTATAAATATCCAATTAAACAGGCGCCAGAGTACAGGGAAAAAAGTGGTGCTATCTTTTTTTACTGTGTTTTCTCAGACAATTCATACCAAAACCACCAGGCAGCAGAGAAACTGGGTAATGATAGAGCAAAATCAGAGCACAAGGAGAGCGCAGAGTGTGGTGGAAGGGTCAGAGTGTCAGCTGAGCTGCATTGTGAAAGCTTCTGAGAGCCCCTCCATTCAGTGGCTTTTTCCAGATGGAACTAAACTGCAGGCACCTTTTAATGAAAAAGACAGTAGGTTTTCCATTCTCAGTAGTGGCAAACTAATAATCAAAGCAGTGAGTTACGCTGATGGAGGGGTCTACCACTGCATTGCCCAAGTGAGAGATGATATGGATATAATGGCTTACAGACTTGTTGTGCAGCCTGCAGCTATTCAGGTAGCTGATTCAGATGTAGTGAGAGTTGAAAAAAATGTTGGTGATCCAATAGCTTTGCCATGCAATGCAATTGCCATCCCAGACCCACAACTGAGCTGGATTCTTCCAAACAGTCAGGTACTCGATGATTTATCAAACTCTTCAAAAGGCTATATGCTGCCCAATGGTACTTTACTTATTCCAAGGAGCCATGTCACTGATAGTGGCCATTACAGATGTGTGGCTGTCAATCAGCAGGGATCAGATCAGATTGTTGTAAGGGTCACAGTAAATAAAATGGTGTCTGACAGGTCATTTAAACGAATAAAACTAAAGAAGCGCCCAGGCTCAAAGGATTTGTCAAAAACAAGAGGGCGGGTCATAGACGATGAAGAGGGATCAGGGGCAGGAGGGGTGGAGGAGTTCCCACGACGAAAGAACCACCTAAAAGACTGGGAAATACCTTTTAAACAAAAAAGTGACCAAGTGCCAGAGGCTCAAATTAAAAAGGGGAAGAAGGGCAGAAGGAAAATGAAAATCTGGAAAAGTACTGATGGAACCCAAGACAGCAATGTTGCAGAAGGCCGGAGAGTATTTGAATCTCGAAGGAGAATTAATGTGGCTAGCAAACAGATTAATCCACAGCATTGGGCTGACATTTTGGCAAAGGTCCGTGGGAGGAATCTTCCTAGAACAACAGCTACAACTATCTCTGTAACAACTTCATTGCCATCAGTCATGCAGGAAACTACTCCTGCCCCTTACCCCTTAACCAGCCCTCCATCTTCAGAGACAGGAGCTGATGTAGTGGATTCCTCTGCTGGTGCATCACCTGTGGGTGAAGATGAGCAAGTCTCAGTCACTGTTTCACAGAACACGGAAGTGTTTACAGTCGAGCCAGAAGCTGAACCATTCTCCAACCACAGGGCTTTAGAAACACCTGCAAATACTGGCACTCTAGAGATTGCTTTGTCAGGTCCATATTTGACTCCTGTCTCTGCAACTCCACAACCACAAGGGGAGCAGCATCTTGATGTCAGGACGGATGATTCAGTTGCCTTTGCTGAAGAACCTCTAGCCAAAAAAATTGTGACAAACTTTCCTAATGTTCAGAGCAGTTTATTTAGAGTGGAAAACGTAGATAAAACTGTATCTTCTGTATCTGAAGAAAATTCTGCTTTTGCTGAGCTACCACTTGATGCTACTCTCCTTGCTGAGTCTCAGACTGTAAATCTTCATAGCACCTTGGAGAAAAGCTTGACATTAAATGAAGTGGGCCCAATTAGTGTTGACACAGTAACTTCAATCCCTTCTCAGTTTGATGAGATCATCCCAACAGATTCTGGAACTACTACTGTTCCTTCATCTACTTTTTCATTTGTTAGAGAAAAGAGCAATGATGCAAGATACCAGCGCAAAAAAATATCCACAAATCATACAAAAATGGCAGACCTAAGTAACAGTTTTCTAACTGCCATGCCCATCAGGGTTCAGAGCGAAGAAGAACCTGAAACTCAGAGGAATACAGTGACTCAAGAAAGCATATCCAGCAGTAATGCAGACAATTCTCAGACAGAGGAACATAGAAACCTAGCTATTCCGAAACATGGTCCCATATTCATTTTGCATAGTGCTAATGCTCCTCATAAAACAGCAGAGGGGTTAGAAACAGCTTCGTCCATGAGTAGATTGACCACTCTGGCCACCACAACAACTCCATATAGAAAGACCATGCCTTCATTTATTACTCAACATGGTAGAAAAAGGCCTTATGGGAGAAGGAGAAGGCCAAACAGAATCCGACAACGACCAAAGCCTTTGCCCCACATTGTTTTAACAACAGAGGGAATGCCTGTAATTCCAAGGACACCTGGAATTGAAGCTGTTACCAAAACTTCTTCTGCAACTCTTAAAAGCCCTGATCTTAAAAACACCAAAATAAAGGCTAGGGAAGAGGAGCATATGCAATCCACTCCTTCATTAATTCCTGATTTGGGTGTCACAGAGGAAATTACAAAAATCAGAGACATGATCACAACTTTCTCTTTTAGGCCTACTACTTCTCCACCTGGAACTAAATATGTGACACGCCCTACTAGCCCTGAAACCTTGGAGCTTCCAGTGACTGAACCATTCACAATTTTATCATCATATGCTGTACATGATGCACTTCCCACAAAAGAGTCAAGTGTACCTCTGAAACCAGAGCGAAGTGAAGTGCCAGCATACCACTCATTAGACAATGTCTCTGTGGAGAAGGACACAAAAGCAGATTCTAAAACTGTGGATCATAAGGCAGATCAATCAAGGACCCCAACTTCTCCTGTATATAGAAACAGCTCAATACTATCAACAAAACAAAAATCTCTAGAAGAGCCTAACCTATTTGACTTAGAAGTTGTGGTTAATGAAACACGTGCTGGAACATTCCAGTTGGCATATCCCACTATGAGTGACTTAAGTATTCCTGTTGGCACAGTCGAAGCTTTTAAGGACCTCTCAGTTTCAAAAGAGCCATGGAAGCCCACAGTATCTATAGAAATACCAGCAAAGGCTGAGCCACCTCAGCATTATGAGATCATTACTTTATCCTCCTCTTTCAGCACTGCAGAAACTCAGACTTTTCCAGTTAGAGAGACAGAGAAATCTGGTACTTCCAAGGCTGGGACAGAGCCATCTTCCTTGGACAGAAATATGTTACATGTGTTTTATCATTCACAGACGACTGAAAAGCCTCCTACTACGTCCACTGCTTTTACTCCATTTATAAAACTTGTCACTCTTCCCCCTTCCATTTCAAGCACTTCACATCCTTCTCTTCATTATACCACCAAGGAGAGTAATGCCTTTAATCAAGAAAGGTTCCCAAAAGCAAAACAAGTTGGAGCAGATGGTGGCGAAATAGTGATGACCTCAAAACAGAATGTTCACCCTACTCCTTCCTCTAACCAGAACAGGATTAGCATACAGTCCAAAGATCAGCAATTCAATGAGTTGTATAGTAGCAAGTCAAACAACAGTTTACTGCTAAATCCAAATCTTCCCCATCCACCTGCTGGAATGATACCAAGCATAAACCAAAGACTACCTGTTGTGCCTCCAAAGCACATTCCAGTAAGAGGCACGATGAAGCTTCCCGTAACACAGGGCCCACTTCGCTATTTTATAACACATCAGCCTCTTCATTACACAAACAAACCAGAGATAACAGCGTATGCAGCACATACCACCCAGGACAGAAAAAATTCTGCTTCCCAGAGAGAAACAGCTACCCCAACACAAGCCTCTCCATTTCACAAAATTAATCCATTAACTGAAAGCAAATTCAGTAATCAGGGTCAGAACAGATACAACCTTAATTCAAGATTTTTTGGAAATAACCATGTTCCAGATAACAGAGGCACAGCTGGGAGACTACCAAGTCAAGGGATCCCCTATTACCCCAGTTCCAGAATACCATTCCTTTTCAACAGAACGAGGATATTCCCTCACTTAAATATGCATCCTAAACCAGATGTTCCTAGTCAACTAGTGCCAAAAGACACAAATGAGAAGAAGGTTGCTCAGGTCTTACCTACTGGGATTACATTGCAGAAAGCTAGAGCTATTCCAGTGCCTCCAGTGCCACATGCCACCACGACCACATCACCACAAGTGGTTTTAAAGATCACCCCTCCAGCCTTTCTCTCTCAGCGCACAAAACCGCAAATAACCACTACAGTTGATCCTTTTAAAAATGTCCATGATCGTAATCAAAAATTTCCATCTGTTCCTTACCTGGGAGGCATTATGCCACACAATTCCACTATAATTCAGTCTTCCACTAATTTTAGGGTACACGGAGAAAGACCTAAAATTATCACAAAAGCATCTCAGACCATATCCATCCTTGCTGAAATGGATGCTTTTATCCCTTGTGATGCAGTTGGGGAACCCAAGCCTTTTATTACTTGGACAAAAGTCTCTACAGGTAAGACAGATAAAAAATGTGTTGTTCCACATGGTTTGTGGGGGGGTATTGAACAGAATTGCAACATGATCACGGGAGTACTTCAAAACAGTGAAATATACTTCCTGTCACTTATAATCATTGTAGAGAAAATTATTAATTGCAACTAATCACTACAAGTAATAATAGATTTGCAGTGTTCCTTGTAGTAAAAGAAAACCTCTACCATTTAATGAGTTTGGTTTTTAAGAGTAATTTTTGGGTGTGAAAAGCAGCCAACTTTTCTTATTCATAGCAGTTAGAATTTTATTTTACAGCAATTATATTACAGCAATACTTGTGAGTATGGACTTGTTAACATTACCGCCTTAAATATTGATGTGTGTGTCATCTCCATATGCAAAAGTAACAGAAAAGTTACATAAAGATTTAAGAGGGATCCTAAAACAAGGCCTTCAAAAATTTCCATGATGTCCACGTTTGCAAGCTAGTGGTTAGTTCTGCAATAGGACTAATATTAAGACTAATTTGTCTTTGGAGAGTGTCAGGAGACGTCATGTGGGCCCTCTGAAGTTGTAATTGGTGTTGAATAAACCTAAAATCTCACTTAAGACTTCTTTATTGCAGTAATGTACATTTTAAATGCTTTGAATTTGTCTTTCTTTCCTCTCACTTTCACAGGAGCTCTAATGACAGCCAACAGCAAGTTACAAAGGTTTGAAGTCTGGAAAAATGGTACTCTCCTTATCCGAAATGCTCAGCTTCAGGATCGTGGGCAGTATTTATGCACAGCTCAGAATCTGCATGGTGAAGATAAAATGATTGTTGTGCTCACAGTTGTAGCCCACCAACCCAAAATTTTACTTTCCCGCTATCGAGATGTCACAGTCTACTTTGGAGATACCATAGCAATGGAGTGTCAGGCTAGCGGGACTCCAAGCCCATTAATTTCATGGATTTTCCCAGACAGGAAGATCTTGCAGGCAGTCACAACCACAGAAAGCAGGATAATGCTTCATGAAAATCGAACCTTGTCTATCAAGCAAGCAACTTTTTCAGACCGAGGAGTTTACAAATGTGTAGCCAGCAATGCTGCAGGAGCTGACAGCATTGCAGTGAGGCTGCACATTGCAGCTTTACCCCCCATCATCCAGCAGGAAAAGCAAGAGAACATTTCTTTGCCACTTGGTAGCAGCATTAACATCCACTGCACTGCCAAAGCAGCACCTTCACCCAACATCCGCTGGGTGGTCTTTGATGGCACGCAAATCCGACCGTCTCAGTTTGTCAATGGGAATTTATTTGTTTTTCCTAATGGGACTCTTTACATTCGAAATGTCTCCCCCAAGGACAGTGGGGCCTATGAGTGCATTGCTGCTAACATGGTGGGAGCTGCCAGGAGAACAGTACAACTCCACGTGAAAAAGCACGCATCTAATGCTAAGATCACTGGGAGCTCTCCTCAGAGAACAGATGTAACATACGGTGGCATCCTGCATTTGGACTGTAGTGCTTCTGGTGACCCTTGGCCTCGGATATTATGGAGATTGCCTTCCAAAAGGATGATTGATTCCCTTCACAGGTAAATTACTGTTTGGGGTGTCACAGGTAAATTGCAGTTTAGATGAACTTAGAGAAGACCCCACTCATATGTACAAGTTTCCTTCCTGACTTCTGTGCGTTTTGAATGATCCTCCCAATCCTTAAGAAGGAATTTCAAATTATATAAAAAAATATAAGTCATATCTTAGCATAATTTTCTTGAAAGCAGTATAACTCTTGAAAAGTTAGCTTCAAGTTTTTAGGATAAGCTGCCACTATGTAAACATAGCAAAAAGTCCAGATATAGAGTTTGTGTGCTGCTTGTTCCAATGTGCTTAGTATAAATAATATTGCAGAGGTGCCTGCTTGTCCCCAGGAGAAAAGGGATCATTGAATTTTATCTTTCAAGCAAATCATTACTTACAGTAAATACAGGGCAAGTAAATCAACTTATAATTACTTAAACACAATTATTTTAATGTCATATATAAACAAATGTTGCCACACAATAAGGTCTATGCATACCTGGTTGTATATAAATGCCTAAAACAATACTTTCTCCAATGTTTGCAATATCTAGTAAACTATCACTTCTACAAACCTACAATAACTGTCCTAATACTTGGCTAAAAACAAATTTCTGTGCTATAAATTATTCATAGCTCACCTTAGAGCATTATAAAGAGACGAGAAATGCACTTTAATTAAAATGCATAATCGGGAACAATTTTCTTCACAGCTGAACATAGTAATAATTTTTTTTATATTGACAGGAAATATATTTAGGTAACCTGTATAGCACAAAATATAAAGCATAAAATCCAGATTGCATTTTATGCCTCATAGTGGTAGCAAAAAACCACTGTGTTTCTTTTTTATTTTCTCTCATGACCTTTATGTGGGCTGCTTTTCAAATACTGGAGATCTTCTTTGGGGAGAAAACTGTGGCTACTGAGGACATTGGTTTTGACCACAATGCACCAATTCCATAGTGAAGTGGAGAGGAATAATAGCTCTTTTAGCATACTGGAATTTTTTTTCCTTAAAAAAAGGAAAAATTACCAACATTTTGTATCTTTGTGACTCTTCTAAATGTTTAATATTTATACCTAATGCCAGAGAAACTTCCTCATCTTTATTTGTTTTCAGCTGAAGACCCAGGTACCAGACTCCATTATGGTCCATAAAGCCTCATGTGGATTATATAATTCAGAGATCTCATATTTCAATGTTATAGAATAATGTACAAGTAGTCAGAAGCATCAAAACCACCATAATTTGTTATTTAGTGGATGTTTAATGGTCAGAAACAGTATTAAAGTAATTAAACACAACAAAATTATGTGGTAACAAGTACGTAGAATTATTTTTTTCTATTTGCTTTTTGGTGATGAATATTCTGGAAATTTCTGACCATCTAATTATTTAACAATAGCAATTTTCCTCTCCTATTCTTTTTTTTCTTTTGTTACAGTTTAATTGTTATCCCCCCCAGATATCTCTCAGTAGTTCATACGCAAAATGTGATTTTGTAGCTCATGTTAGGTTCTTTTTTCTTTCTTTACAGCACTTTGGAGACTAGAATCAAAGTATTCAGCAATGGGACTTTGGTTGTTCATTCAGTTACAGACAAAGATGCAGGAGACTATTTGTGTGTGGCCCGCAATAAGATAGGGGATGACTATGTGGTCCTCAAAGTGAATGTGATGATGAAACCAGCAAAAATAGAACATAAGAATGAGTATAACCACAAGGTCAAGTATGGAGGGGACCTGAAAGTTGATTGTGTAGCCACAGGTCTGCCAAACCCAGAGATCTCCTGGGGTCTTCCAGATGGCAGCATGATCAATACTTTCATGCAGTCGGATGACAGCGGCAGCCGGACGAAGCGATACGTGGTCTTTGATAATGGAACCTTGTATTTCAATGATGTTGGACTGAGAGAGGAAGGGGACTACACCTGCTATGCTGAAAACCAGATTGGGAAGGATGAAATGAAAGTGCGGGTCAAAGTAGTGGCAGAGCCTGCAACCATCAGGAACAAAACATACATCGCTATTAACGTACCTTACGGCGATGTTGTCACTGTAGCATGTGAAGCCAAAGGAGAACCCGCTCCCAAAGTGACCTGGCTTTCCCCAACCAACAGGCCTATTCCTGCCCTATCTGATAAATATCAGATATACAGAGATGGCACCCTCCTCATTCAAAAGGCCCAAAGGTCTGACAGCGGTAACTATACTTGTGTAGCACGGAATAGTGCTGGAGAGGATCGGAAGATAGTTTGGATTCATGTTGATGTTCAGCCTCCCAGAATCAATGGTCATCTCAGTGCAATAACATCTGTGAGGGAGACAGCCATCAGAGACAGCCGGAAACTTATTGACTGCAAAGCTGAGGGCATCCCTGCTCCGCGTGTCCTGTGGGCTTTTCCAGAAGGGGTGATCTTACCAGCTCCCTACTATGGGAACAGGATCACTGTGCATCGCAATGGTACGTTGGATATCAGAGGGGTGAGACAGACAGATGCTGTGCAGCTCGTGTGCATTGGGCGGAATGAAGGTGGGGAAGCGAGACTGCTTGTGCAGCTCCTCATCACAGACCACTTGGAGAAACCCTCCTTCAGAGATCCTGTCAGTGAAAGGATCACTGCCATTGCTGGGCACAGCATCAATCTGAACTGCTCAGTCCAGGGGAACCCCAAACCCAGCACAAGCTGGATTCTTCCCAATGGCTCTGAAGTGCTGAGTGGCAGTCGCCTGCACAGATTTTACCATAAGAAGGATGGGATCTTACATATCAGCAGCTTATCTGCTGGGGATGCTGGGACCTACCGCTGTACAGCCAGAAACCCAGGAGGTTATATGGAACGAGTAGTCTTCTTGAAGGTGGGACTCAGGCCAGAAATTAGCAACCAGTACAACAACCTGGTGAGCATCATCAATGGAGAAACTCTGCAGCTTCACTGCATCACCCAGGCGAGCCACCGGGCACAGATCTCTTGGACACTGCCCAATGGTATGGTTATGGATGCCCCCCAGGCCGTGGGTCGCTTTTCCCTGATGGAGAATGGTTCACTGACAGTGCGTGAGGCTTCTGTATTTGACAGGGGCACTTACCTGTGCAAAGTGTCAACAGAGTATGGCACTTCTGTTATGACTGTGCCTGTCATTGTGATTGCCTATCCGCCTCGGATCACCAGTGAGCCAGCACCTGTCATTTATGCCAGACCTGGAAACTCAGTTAAACTGAACTGCATGGCCATTGGGATTCCTAAAGCAGAAATTACATGGGAGCTTCCAGATAAATCACATCTGACAACAGGAGCTCAATCCCGTTTGTATGGAAACAAATTCCTCCATCCTCAGGGGTCATTAGTCATCCAGCAGTCCACTCAAAGGGATGCAGGCTTCTATAAATGCACTGCTAAAAATATACTAGGCAGTGATTCTAAAACAACCTACATACACATATTCTAACATTAAAACAAGTGCCTTTGACTGGATACTGATGTTCAAGTCACTGCCAAACACGTGCAATGAGAGGAAAGTACTGCTTGCAACAATGGCTAACAAGAGAAGAAGGAATTAATCTGCATTTCTTTTGTACTCAATATGGTAGTAAGTCTGGAACTGAGAAGACTAACATGTTGAAAAAGATTGTTAAGACTGTGTAATGTGGTTTTTCATGCTATCCAATAGCATCTGAGAACTAAAGTACTTTACTGTCAATAGTCCAAAGCTATTTCTTGTTCTAACAAGCACCTTAAAAGTACCAAAGAAGTATTAACTGTTAATAAATGAGCTGCAATGATAGAAGTACTTTAGTAAAACATAATTTTCTTTATACCCTGCAGCGCCTTTTCATAATCTAGGCTTATAGAATATGATTATTAACCATTCTGTTCATGCTTCTGTCAGCTCTTCAAAATCAAAGACTAAATTAGCAAATAAAAGTGATCTATTTTAATAAAAATACATGCAGAGATTAGCTACCTTAACATATGAACACACATTTGCCAGATACTATGGATGCTGTGGTCAATTAATTCATTATATATTTTATATGTATTTTTAATCTGACTATGAGACTAGAAAGAGTAGCAATGAAATTGGTCTCATTTTATAAATTATTGGTCTTTACAAGACTCTGATACATTACAGTGTTTTATAATATTAAGGTCAATATACTGTACATTTTATAATAAAAAAATATTTTCCAAAAAATGTATTCACTGCTTTTCTTCTTTTTTTCTTTCAGAAAATAAGGAACTCCAAAGAGTGGTAGTATGGAGTAAGGTCAAAAAACCTTAAGTCATGTAGTGTTATATGTACTTGTATTTGAACCAATTTCTGTTTGTTTCATTTATAGATGTTTTAGAGAAGACAAATTAGTATAATTGTTTATATTTTTAAAAGTGATTTATTTATAGAAATTTATGTATATTTCAGCATATATTTGCAATGTCAATACTCTTTCTGCAGTCAAGGATTGTTTACTGGATACTGTCCATAATTTTATGAAGATTTTTCTCTTATGCTGTAGAAGTATTTGCTGCAAGGTGCTGACTATGCCCATGTCTCAACAAAGCATATCAAAATTTTGCAAATGTTAACTTACCTTTAAACATGTGGATTAGCTCAGATGTTCCTGAATTCTTAAAATTCTGCTTGTTCATAAAACTTATGTTTTAGAATATGGTTAGAATAAAAGCTTTATTTTTATTTTCTCTGTTTATCAAAACATGCCAGTAATGTAAAGTGTCTAGCTAATATTTACATTTTGTAAAAGCTGAAAGCAAAGATTTCTGGCCTCACAGGTTTATCCAGTTTAGAATATAGTGAGCTGTTGCAAAATGTATGCTTATTGTAATGGTAAACAGAAATAAGGTACTTAAAGTAAAATGTATTTTTATTAGAACAAGAATATAGAATTAAGTGAGAAGGGCATTACTGAAGATACAATTTATATTATAGAATATATTATAAAATTTATTTTGAAAAATTCAGTGCAGGCTAAAAATCTGTGGTTTGTACACAACTTCATTAAAGTTGTGGATATGTTGTCTAATTAAATTAATCTACTTTCTTTTTAATGGTTTAAACCCTTGGGCCTTTAAAGCACCAAGCAGTCCTTGAGGGGAAGCATGTTTCTAAATATCTGGAAGGGATGTAGCTGCTTCTGAGAATAGTTAATGAAGAAAGAAAAGAGGCATTTAAGATTTTTAACTAGATTGCCCATGTGGTTCTTTCTAATCTGGCTATTTTCCTTGAACATATCAGATACATCTTTAGATCTTTTATTTTTAACTTTATAGTAGTTTTCCAATTTGGAAAACGGTCATACAACATTTAATAATAATAATACATCCTGTAAAATAGTCTGAAGTCAGCATTTGGCATTGTAGTAGGAGTCAAGCACTTTTAATCATTTGTCCGGCCTTCACTTAACAGTTATGGGAATTTAGAAATATTTTTGGGTGCTGAATTACTTCTGTATATTTCTGTTAAGTAGATTTCTTTTTATGTTAAGGGAAGAAAACAGAATCCAAACCCAAATTCAAACATTTGATCTTTTAGGATCAAAGAAGGCATCAGGTCATGTTTTATTCCCCAGTCCAGAATTTTCACAGCTGCCAATGGAAGTTTTGGAGGCTAAGAAATGAAAGATTTGGCTCTAGACATTTTCTTAAGTCAAAACTTGCATGCTTGCAAAATTCCTTCAAAAGGGGACTTAATTTTTTTTTTTATGTGTTAGAATTTTCATTATGTTTGCCTTTACCCCTTTTGTGAAAATATACTCCCAATGAGAGACATAAAATATAATTTTCTTCCAAAATAAATGTAACCACAACTTAAAAATATCAAATGAATGCTTTTTACACTCAAGCAGTGTTGGGCCATATGTTGTGTCTGTCATACTCTTTCTGTGCTGATATGCCTGTTGTCCAGGATTTCTATCTTGAGTCCCTTTTGTAGAAATAAAGATATTCACAGGGAAACTAAGTCTGTTCTAGGACTTATAGTCTTGGGCCTGAATCTATGTGTCACTCTATGTGCTGAATCATCCATCAAATGAAGGCAGTCAGGCAAGTAGGACACTGAGTTTAAATCATAATTTCTTTTATTTCCAGGTAATTATCTGCAAGTTGTGTTAAATAAATTAACGATAAATTCACATTACTTCAAGGATGCAACACTTCATTAATTTTTTTTTTTTTCTTCAAAAGTCTTCATTCCTTTTTCAGACCAAGCAAGACCCATGCATTCAAAGGCAATGTAGTTTGTTCTTTTCTGATTTGGGGAATGCTGGGAAATTAGGTGTTTGCTCATGGTTTGAAAAGGTTTCTAAGATTTTACTTGATCAATCAAAGCAGTTTCTGGATAATTTCCATGGAAAGGAAAAACATTTATTGCTTTTGCTTTGTAAATGCAGAAGAAAGATTTGTTTATCTTCTATTTGCAGAAGCAGAATAACAAGGTGACTTATTACAACTGTGCAGATTGAAAATTACTGCAGTTGTTGATAAATTTTTTGGCCTTCACAAAAAGAGATTCACTGTAGCCAAATCCAAAACACAACTAGCATCTAGTAACAGAAATGGATGTAGGAATATAGACCAGAAAAGCAATAAATAGGAAATTTAACTAGGGTATTCATGTCTAGATCTGATAAAATTCCTAAAACACTATTGAGTTCACTTGCATGTTTTAGTGATTATCTTCAAATGCTTGTGAAGTCCAGTTGTGGTACAAGAAGACTGGAAAAAAATACCAAAGCTGTAGTTGAGAAAACATGGATCAGCAAAACTCTGGTATTAAGAGAGGTACTTTGTTTAGCTCATTATTAAACAATCAATTTAAGGGCATCTGTAGAATAACAGTGATAGGAAGCAGCTGCTCTGCCTGTTTCTGTAACAAATCGTATAACCACAATCTCACAAAACAATTATGTGAGAACAATCTTGTTCTCACACAAGTAGTTTGTCCAGAGTATGGGAAGAGAGGATTGATATACTATATCTTACTTTAGCAGATTTTTTTGTTGTTACACAGACATATGGGATGTCCTCATGTCCAAACTAAAGAAATGTAATTTATCTTTTATAAAGTGGGAAGAAAAACATGTCAGCTGAATCCAGCTTAGGTCGGGTGACTTCCCACATTCATTAATGGCTACCAGGTATAAAGAAGACATTTCAAAAATATGTAAGTATTATTAAATTGAAAAATATTAAAGTACATCAGACCAAGTTGCAATTCTGAAGGATCTTTCTAGATGGGCGAAATGATTGGAAATAATAAAAAAAAAATCACTCCCCCCCCACCAATAAATATAAATGTGAGAATTATATTCAAAAGAAAGACAATGGATGCACAATAAACAGTGAAGAAGGTGTAGGAGTTGCACAAGTTAACAACATGACATTCCGAACAAAACCTTATCACTTTGAAATCTATTCAAGAGTGCTGTGTGAATGAACATAATGGACATACTTTTCTTGCAGTCAGGCTCAAAAACAAAGAAATTGGAAAGAATCCAAGGAAGTGATTTAGAAAAGATAACTTATAATGCTAATTGAAACTAGATGAGCTTGTCCTGCCTAAGGGAAAAAAAGGCCAAATATTAAACTCAACAGTTAAGAGAATATGTAGTTCTTATAAAAAAAGTGATGAGTTGTTTTTCAGGCTCAATGAGGGTAGTATGAGAATCTTACTTCAAGCAAGCTCTAGGCCAGATACTAAAACTTTGTAACTGTAAGAACAGTTGAACAATGTATTATTTTTCTTGAGAAAATTTTGAAATTCCCATCTTTGGAGCCAGTTAAAAAAAAAGTCTAATAACTGAAACAGGTAATCAACATCCTTCTCCAAGAAACTGAGAAATCTTGGGGTTTATTTACATTTACTGGGGGGAGGGAGGGGGGCAGTTTATTACATTTATTTGGTGTTTCATTACATTCCTATCTTTCCTAGATTTTCCTATTTGGTAGATGCATTTGTAAAAGAAAGATTTGTTTGCTAGCTTTAGTCTGGGCTTGTGATTTTTATCTATGTAATCTTCATGATAATCTATGGGGTTGTTGACCATTTAGTACGTAACAGATATGGGAAGATGACAAATAGGTCCAGTGTGACCACACCTTTATGGTGGAAATCTCATGGAGACATTTCTAGGAGCAGCTATGTCATAGGATCTTTTTTTCATTCAAATAGTTTGGTTTACAAAGGAATCTCAGAGCACATCATTCACAAGCTTACCCAGAGCAGAAATAAGGAACTTCAAGGACTTTATATATTTCTTTTACCTAACCTGGGTTTTATTTATCTGCATGCTTTCAAAAATGCATTTGCAATCTTTCAATGCAGCCAGCTACCGTGAAAATATTCTAAAAGCTGTACAAGCATAAGTATAGCTTTTAATATAATTTCCTCTCTTTTATTGTTTGCAAATTGACCACAGCAGGTTTTGAACGATAAAAGGCAGAGCAAATCCTCACAGAGAACATTTAACACTCTATTAATCACCCCTCAATGATGTTTCCTGAAAAATATGATCAGACAGAAGCCACTGCACACAGTGAGGAAGCACATGAAGTAGATTGTGACAGGTTATCATCCTGCAGAAGAAATAGTGGTTTGTTAGAGCTGTTGCAATTTCTTGATGTTTAAAGTTAAAAATTTATTTGTTTGCCCGAAAGGTGTGTATAGTTTTTGCATCTATTTCTCTTGGCCTAAGAAAAGATATACTGTTTTTTCCTTAAAACCTTTTCTTTCTGGTTCAGTCCAATAACACCAGCATGGAGCCATTAGTTAGCGGAAATTCTAGTAGCTTTTGTAATTATCTGAGTTAGAATCTCACCTGCCATAAACCAGTTGAGCCTGGTTCAAGAGCCACCCAAATGTTCACCCATTCTGTGAGCATCCCCACCTTTTTACTTGGAAGAAAGCTGAGTTTCATAGATGATATAATGGTGAGTGAAAGAGAGTGCAAGCAATAAAGAGACGGTGTAGTGGTAATTGAGAGCACTCCTATTTTTGAAGGGTCTTTATCACATGGGAAGTTCTGAGCTTCTGCTTACTCTTTTGAATAAGCAAACTTTTATTTTCCTGGGAGGTATATCTCTCATGTTTCTTTATTCCCTATATGCAAGACCCGCTGCTACTCTTCATATGTGGTGAGACTGATGCTTCTGACGCATGGGATACTGCAACAAGAAAGATGCTATCACATTGGACTGTGGATGTTATCATGTTGAACTGCAGCTGTGTACCACCTACTAAGCACTTCTTTGAATGTGGGACCTCCAAAAAGGAAAATGCATGCTGGCAGCAGTACTGCTGCTTATTCCCTTCTCCATGACCCCATTCATCAAGCACAGCTGGCCGTTATATCAAAGAATTCACAGACTGGCCATGTCTGATGTGCCAGATCACTGAGTGGTTAAGAGACATAAATATATCATGTCTCACAGCTGCCAGGACTGGAGATGGCAGCCAGCAGTGTGAGTCTTGACAAGTGAGGGGTAGAATGACATGAGATGGATAGTCAAATTATAAAATTAAAAGAACAAGCGGTGCTGTCATGCCTAAGTACCTCCTGTGGTGCTCTGTATCATTCAAAGCACACTTGATATCATATGTATGTTCTATAACCCTTGAATTAACAACACATCTATGGGTTTCCCTGTTACCTTTATTACCAGTGTTAGTCAAAAATTAATTCAGGCTCTGAATCAAAACTAGAGTTTTTTTTTCCTTGCTTCTACGACAAAGGGTCAACAGATTGAGTTGCTGTACTTGCCTACTAAGAACTGCTCTGTGTTTTTATGAGCTTCTTCGGAATGTTACAATAACAGACAAAATGAGGAACATTTTAATAAAACCCTATTTACTAAACTGGGAAAAAAACCCTGGTAATCACGGATGACAAATGCATGCAGCTCCTTTGAAGCTAGCAAACCAAACATCTCTCTGAAATCAGTGGGAAAGTTCCTGGACTCCAAATTGTCTAGACAAAGAAATTCTTAACTGTTTCTTAACTGAATCCTCTTTTTCAGTAAAGTGAGACTGGAAACTGAAAGGAAATTAAAAATTGGATTATTTTGAAAAAGCAAAGGGAAAGTATGGCAATTGGGACTTGAATAAGTGATGCAAAGGGCCTTTCTTATATAAAAATGGAGGTTTAGAAAGTTAACATCTTGTCAAAGGTTTTTTTTACAGTGTGCAAAAAAGGTGTTACTATCCTGATAAGTTGCTTTTAAAAATTCTGCTAATATCTTGCTTAAAATCTGAATAAGAAGTGTTACAAGGCAGTCCTAGTGACAATATTACTGTGCTGTTATTACAGCAAATGTACATAAACAAATATCCATAGTTATAAGACAACAATAACAGGCATCTTATAATACATTCTTCGTATTGTAAACTGCAACAATTATATAATTAAAATTTATTTGTCTTCATCTTTGGGTCTCACATCTGTAACACAATATGCGGGGCAGTGGATGTGTGGATAATAAGATTGCTTACAATGCAGTTAGGCAAGGTGGGGTTAGCTGATGTATTATTTGTTTTCCTGAAGATTATGTGCCTTCATAACTGCAGGTAATGATGCTGACAAGCAGACCACTGTAGCTGGGGAGTTGGTGACCCACATCACAACTCACCCGAGCAGGTGCAGACCTGTGCAGAGCTTGCACTGCTGTGTGACACGTACGGCATGGCCTTCAGACCCATGTTGTGCTGTTCACATCCCTTGAATAAAATAAACTGGCATAGTAATTATAAAAGAGAAGCTTGCAGTCAGCTCCCACTCAGTGCCAGCATTTACGCTGCTTGCATGGCTTTGCCTTTATCTCACAGTGCGAGTTCACGTGTGCACATCTTCTTTGCTTGGCAGTAGAAATAATGAGTAGAGTTGTTTACTTTTTTAGAATAGTTCAGATTACCAAACTGGGGCAACTGTACAATGGGTGGGCTCTTCCCAGCATTCCTCATCCTGATTAGAAGCCTGTTTGGCACTGCACAACTCAGAGTTTCTGGAACTTGAAGGGAAGAAAAGTTATCTATATCACCCTCCCTTTATAATGCTAGCTCTATTAAATGCTGATTTAAAATTTCCTTTATCGAGTGCCTTTTTACTGCAATCATAATGAAGCAGCACCTCCTGGTGCAATGCACAGTGTATTCATTCCTCTTGATTGCATGATAGCTGTATATTGTAATAATTATTGTATGGGAGAAGTGTTTTCTTTATAAAAGGCAGTATTGGAAAGAAAGGGAAAACTCGGGCAAAATCTCTTATACCATTTTTTTGTTGTTGTTTTTCACACACTGCTGTAAAGGAGGAACACTTTCAAATGAATTTTTAGCCACTTTCTAAGGCCAGAGGAATTTGCAGAGTTTTCTCTGTTTTCTCTGTCTTCAAGGACATCTTGAAGAATTGCCCTCAAACAGACCATATCCTCAACTTTCTCATAACCTTGCAGAACAAAAGGAACGTTAATCTATTTATTCCCTAGTCACCTCAACACACTGACAGAAAATTGTGCTTCATAACGACCATGAAGCCAACAATAATGAGAAAAGCAAGGATCTCATTCCTTTTCCCCTCATTAATGAACATTTTGTGTACCCTGGGAAGCACTGTAAGACACACACTTACAACAAAGATGTGCTTGGCCCCATGAACTTATGCTATATGTCATGCTGTTCCATTAATCATAGTGTTTTGACTTATATAAATGGATTCTTGCTGTGTCAAGAGAATTACATGTAAACGGTTAAAAATAGAGGAGGCATGAGGCAATCCTCCGGATCTATGACACACCATCACCAAAATTATCTGCAAGAAAAGGTTTGAGGGACTGAGTTTTGAGGTTTTTTTATTGTGACTTTTTTTGGTATTTCAGAATTCACTTTGGAATGTATTTGGAATATATTGTGCCAAGCCTTTAAAACAAAATATATCCTGTTACATTTTTTTCTTACAGCTTTCAGTTCCATTCTTAAACTGCTGGACAATGTTTAAGAGTATTCAGCTTACCCAGCTGAACTTTTATAAAAGACCTATTATTAAAATAAAAATAGTTCTGGTGATTCATTCAACATGTCAGTGAATCTGAGGGAGATTCCCTGCTCATAAAAAATAAAACAAATAAGAAACAGGCTGATTCTGCATAATCACACACAGCAAATGGTGACAGGCTTAATATTTGTTAGCTAACAGAATCAGAAAAGTTGTGGTATTTTTCTCTCTGATTAACCTCACATAAAACATGGTAACACGTGGATACATGACATTTGAAAATACAGGAAATAAACTACTTGATCATGGGAGACTTATTCAGTAGACTGTCTTGAGCTGTCCCTCATTAGAGATTTCTTCATACAGGCTGATGTATCCAACCAGCCAAATTCAATTACTGAAGATTAGAATTGTGCTTCCTGACATTGTATGGGGTTCCACCAAACAGCGGAAAATAAAAACTTGCAGTAATTAGAGATGTCAGACCACTCCTGAGAGCAAAATGTAGCTTAATTTCTTTTACTGAGTCATACAGACACTGTTTTAGCTTTTGCCACCCTTACTAAAAGCTGTCTGTAAAATTTAACTATAGTTGATTAAAGTATATAAGCAGCAAGGTATTAATAATTAGAGGCTGAAATGTGAAATTTTGGTCCCAGGTATGAGGAAAAAAAATGGCTAAAGCTTGCTTCCTGTTCAACAATGTCCAACTGCTTTTTGCCATCTCCCTGTTGCAGATGTTCTGTGAGTTTAAGTACCCGTGGAAGAAAAATGGGAGTTGAGATGCTGTTACTTACAGCCAGTTTCTAATAGCCTGGGTAATAGTGACTTACTCCAAAAGCAATCCTGTGGCACGCTTTTCAGTGTGTCTGTCTGTATCATAATTTGCTTTCAATCCTCACTTAGACCAAAAAGCCAAACAGAAACTCCAGGATTATAACATTCTATCAAGTTAATTATAAATTAAGTGTAACATTTTGCAGATATATCTGTTTTCTCCAAAGGAGCAGATCCTTATATGTGTACATGTGTTTGTGTGTCTTTCCTTCTTTCTTTGGCTAGATACGTGTGTCTTTGTGCATGCATATATTTTATGTTTCCATATATATGTTCTCTTTGTATATATGTGTATATCTGGATGTGCCTGTATAAATTTTTGTTTAAGTTCACTCTCCCTTTCTCTGTAAATAAAGAAGGGAAATAAATTGCTGAGGTGCATGGAACAAATTTATTTGGCCTGATAAGAAAAAACCACATGCTTTCTCTTCACTTCTGAGCATGAAGTACTCTACTGTCATGTGGAAAGAAATCTTAGATTTGAGGAAGACCAGCCAGTGCTCCAAAAGTCTGAAATATCACACTAGATAGCTGAGGGAACATTTTTTTATGATTTCGGAAGTACCCAGATATTCCACCTCACTTAGAGGCTCAGTTATCGCTTTTCCTGGCAGGGGAGTATTTTCCAACTCATCTCTGAATAGCCTTTTTTTGCTCTTCTCAGCCAGCATGAGATACTTTGGAAACCGATGACCCAGCTGCAGTGAAACAGCAAAATTTGCAGTGCTTTGATCATCTTGGGAAAACTCTCAGCTCTGGAAGTCTTTTATCATATATTCTGCCAGCATGATCCACAGAAGACACTAGCAGTAGCTAATGGAATATGAATGAGATTTACAATCTAAATTAATCAAATAGATTTTTAAAAAATCCATTGTGATTTTCCTTGGCTTATTAATAATACAAATGAGCAGGAGGATTACACTACATATTTAAAAATACATATATTTAAATTGTATTGATGAAGCTTTTAATTTAATGTTTTCTTAGTTTTGCAACATTCTCTTAGAAGTTTTCAAGGCTGCCAAAATCTATATCCAGCACAGCAAGAGAGAAACGGTGCCTGCTGAACTCAAGCACGCTTGGATGGTGGTGGATATTTATATAACACTTCCTATTTAACCTTTCCCTCTACTTTTGTACTAATCTGCAAGACATGCTGAGAAAGATAATAAGCAAGATTACAAGATACAACAGGCAAGACATGTAGAAGTTATCAAAAGAACTATTGCTATTATAGGCAGTCTGACAGAGAATGGAGGCAAGTGAATAAATGATGCTTTGTTTCATGTTGGTACAAAGCTTTTGACATAGATAGTTAAAAATTAGGAAAGATATTAGCCTGTGTTCAGCTGTGATACATGAACATAGCTCAATCCTTTGCAAGTTTCTCCATTGAAGAAAAATTAAGGTGACACAGAAAACTAAGGAATCTCAGATATCAGGCAGCAAGATTTTTTTGGGGGGTTGACAGTTACTTTTTGCTATTATTATTATAGTATCAAGACTATACTCTCAGATTTTAGTTCAGGAAATATATTAAACAATCATTATGTTTGGAACCAATTTTCAAATCACAGGACAGCAGCTGGCAGGTCTTTGTGTAAGAACAGTAAATTAAAAACAAGTACTGAAAATTTTTGGAAGAATTTTAAGAACTAGAGGACTGAACATAGAAGATGGACAAGAATAGCAACACAAACCACTGGATTGTTTGAATGAAGTTAAGCTTTGAAATATTTATTTGCACAGTAGCTTGAAAGTGAAGTGTCCAAACAGCCTGTTCTTGCCAGTGTCTGGTTATTTTACTTCATATGTTCATTAGATTAGAGAAATACTCAGACAGATTAGAAATAAGACACTGAGTCTTATTTCTACATTATCTGAGTCTAAAAGAGTTTAAATAGAAACTATCAACTGAGTAATCCTGTAACTGCAACCTTTTCATTTTTGGAAGGGCAAGGGAGAGGTATTGTGTTATAGGCATAGCAAGTAGTAATGTCTAAATTAAGACTGTCTAACTCAATGGAAATATGAAAAGCTACAGCTTGCACATATGTATAACTTGGTTAAACTAATTGCTGAATTTAAATTTTCCATGCTTGTCCTTTGCTTATGATGCAGGATTTATGTTTTTTTCAGATTTTTGTGTTCTTTTTTTTTCTTTGTAATTTTTAAAGAGTATTGCTGAAAAAGGCTTAATTGTTTCCAGAAATGAAGCTAAGGAAAAGCTTTCCGCCAATATCGCAAACACTTTCCAATTATTTCATTGAAGCGTTTGATGAAGACTAAGAAGATTGGAAGAAAATAATTCTAGGATCAAAGGAGGGGTGTGTGTGCTTGCTGTTTTAAATCTCAATCTCAGATGGCTTCTTACCACAAATGATGTGGATATGGGTTGGACATCGCATTGGTTAATATGACTCCCAGCAAGAAAATGCTGTAAACTAAATTCTCAGTGGTGCCTCCACATCCTGTAAGGATGACAGACTCCTTCTTGGGGAATAAGAACCTAAAATTAAGTTGCCACACTTCAGATGTTCAGCATTTTTAATAATGGGCTGGGCTTCTTCACTGTGCTGAAACAAACCTCAGGTAAAATTGAATAAAAATTTGTTCTCTTTATAGGAGAAGTATAGGAAAAATTGATAATGAAGAACTGAATTCTAAGAAAAGGAAAAAATCTACCACTACCACCACCAAAACCAACAAAACTCAAAAATTAACATGGGAAATCAAAATGAATCCATAAGAGCACAGGAACTGAGTTTTTAAACTGCTTGACTTGCCTACTTGACTTTGATGAATATACTTTTATTGAAACCAACTTTTAAGACATTGCTGGTAAAGAGGTCATCAGATTAAAAACCATCAAGCAATATCTGAGTAAAACAGAGATACAGGCAAGTATGAGGAGACTATAGCCTTTGAAAAAATGTCCTACATCTACATGAAAATAAGTGTAATTCAGTAATTATACTTATTTTATCCAGCAGTCCTGGAAACCTCAATTTGGGACAACAAGATGAAATAAAGGCTTTCAGTCCCCAAATAGTGCGCTAATTAATTGTAAACACATATTGCCATGTTGTAAAATTCTAGGTAAGCATGATATGCCTTGAGAGCATATTAATTTTTTTTTTCAGATGTTTCAGACATTTGAGAAGTAATTATTTTGGTAGAATATCTCCTTTTTTATGATTTTATGTCTCCTTTCAGGAAGATGCAACCAACTATATGTCAGCTGAGATCTTCCTCTGCCCCACTTTGATTTCCAGTGAGTTTGAGAGGTCAGAAATGAAGAAGGACTACTAGAGTGATCAAATCCCTCCTGCTTTATAAAAAAATGTGCAATCAAAAAAAATAAATTCATTGTCTAGACTTACCTGCTGGGATGCACTGCAGTGAAAACCGCAGCTCTGTCTCCCGGTCTTCCAGCTCAGACATCTGCCAGGGATCCCTGTGAGCTCACATGTCCTCGCCTCTTTTTTATAAAAGAGACTTGAATATGGAGAAGAAAGGTGGATGACATGCCAATATCTTGCCTCAATATGAATACAGGATACTGGGAAATTGGAATGCTTCCTAGGTTCCGTAATATAAATAAATGTGTTCATTGTCCAACAGACTAAGAGAATATTGTTCTTTCTGGGTTCTTTTTATTTAATTTTATTTATTTTTATTTCTTAACCTAAGATAGGACCATGTTGCAAAAAGAGATGCATTACATTAACTCAGTCAAACAAATTACACTTTTTCTGGGATTCCTGATGACATATTTCTAATATAGATTCTCAGTTAAGCACCTTTACCACATAGAAATGAATGGGCCAGTAATTACTTAATTGGGCTTGTATTCTCACCAAGTGGTTTAAGAACAGTCAAGAAATATTGCTGACTACTTTTATATAAGAAATACTGCTGAAATATTGCAATTTTAATGCAGACCATTTAAATGTTTCTTTGAGGTCTTAGTGTCTTTGGGACTTGAGTGTAATCACCTGGTTTACCAGCACTGAGACAATATTAGACACAGACAGCCAGAGGCTGAAATGACATGACGTTGTTCTCAAAGTATGGCCTCGCTTGTGTACTTAAAGCACACATTTGTTTATGTTGCACAGCTTCCTGAACATTTGTCACCTTAGAAGTTCAGCCCTACTGTCAGCACTTTTGAAGTATTTCCGATTTTATACACTGTAAACTCCTATGGGCTTTTCCTCCATTTATTTTCCATTTAAACAGTCCTTGGAGCTTTCATTTAAATTTATTTTGACTTCTCCTACTGTATCTGATGAAAGTGGTGTCACATATGGTGATTTTGTTTACCGCCATAAAAGTGTCCGTGTCATTACATTTCATGGGATTGATGCATTTTTTTACAAAACTTTTGTTTCCTTTCACAATATAATAAAAGGTTTTAATAATGAGTATAGTCATTGAGAGGTTCTCTTCTGCTATAAGCAAGAATTGATTATATAAAAACACATTAGAGTTTAAAATGTTACCACAAATAAAGGTAAATAGAATGTGTGTTGCTCAGCCACAGCAATAGGGAAAGATTCTTTAGTTTTCTGGGATTTTGTCTTCAGCCTAATTCTGAGAAAAACTTTCAGATTATTGTCCTTGGAAAAATAATTATGAGTTATTAGTTATTAACTCATAACTTTAGGTAGGTGTCTAGTCAACCATTGCAAAAAGGGTATCCACACGCTTAAGTGCTTTTCTGGATTGGGGCCCTAAGCATTTTTCAAATAATCTGCCAGAAATGTATTTAGTTCACTATAATGCAATAACCTTCCTAGGCTGAGCTATCCTTCCTTGACTTGGAAAAAATCCCTTTCTTTCCAGCTTTTCTTGGCAGAGTCAAATTTTTTCAGTTCTTACCTATATAGATTTCTAGGCAAACTAGCAGTCTCCCCAGAACTTGTCTGCTTGGTTTGTGTCAGGTTGTGTGATAATTTCACCTATCACTTGGTCAAATAGTCTTAACAAGCTTGCAGTCCTATTTTGAATTTGTGTGTTATTCCAGAACAAAAAGCAAATTTGGTGAAGGAAATCAGACATTTTTTATTTAAAAGAGAAAATACATCTAAATGCAAGCAAAATCAGAGCCAGCTTAATGCTTAATGAACGTTTACATCTTTACCTTTTAAGGCAAACCTCAAACTGCAGGCTAGATCTATTGAAGGACTTAGTATATAGTCCTAACTCATATTTTGCATTACTTCATGGCTATCCTGCAGCTGAAGGACGAAAATTTGGTATCAGGATCCATATCTAATCTATGTTTGAGAAAACAGTTTTTCCCTAGCTGACAGAAATTCTGTCCAGAGAAAACCCAATATGAGAAATTCTGTGCAGTTACAGTCTGAATCAATTCTAGTCCCAAATCAAAGCCCAACATGCTTGCTCTGAGGACAAGTACTCATTGAAGTCTACGCAAAGCCTAAGGAAAAAAATGAGATGGGTAAACATAATATCCTTGCATCCATCTTCCCTTCACTCCCTCTCCTTCTTTTACCTTTCAGTGAAAATACCTGTAATTAATACTTTAGTCAAGGGAATTCTCTGTCTCACAAATATGATACTTGGTTCAGTTTTTCTGTCTTTCAAAATAGGATTACCAATATGTCTTACAAAAGGGCTCTGATTCAGGTCTGCTAGGAGAAGGTCTTAGAGCTACTCTAATTGATATTAAGTTAGATATTTAGGAATCTCAATTAAAGCAGGTTCTACTGCAACATCCTAAAATGTGTACTACTCAATTTTCAACTGGATTTTGCACCTGTTGTCTAATGGGGAGGATGTTTAAATATTTCAATACTCTCATGGTTAGAAGGCTGCTAACATCTATCCCATTATATGTTCTTCATTAGTTTATACATGATATTCTCTTTTCAAGATTATTCTTTATAAAACTCATGTTGGAGATAATTAATAAACACACATTTGTTCATCTCCAAATGTTTCTTCTGAAAATGTTTAGGTTTTCAAAGGGCCTATTCAATTAAATTTTCACTATTTTCTTTCCTTAAACTTTTTATTTCTTTAAAAAGATTTATTTCATGAATAGTTTGCACCTTGTTGCCTCATTTGATAGAATTCTCTCTTATAACCATATTCTTTCTTCATTAGCTTTTAAGACAGTTCTGTCAAAAACTCTTCCCTAGCGAAGTGTTCCTGTAATTTGAATACAACTTCAAATAGAAGAGTTTGGTGGGTTTCTCTCTTTTTTTGTTTTTCAAGTCACTGGTGCAGAAACTGTGATATATCCCATATAGGTCCTTGACTTTTATATTCTGTCCAATTTTATTAACTATTCTCACAATTTACCAAGGCTTAATAATAATAAAAAATGTTAGATTACTTATACTAAATTATTTTAAATACTGAATATCAACTATTTAAATATTTATTATTAAAGCTTAGATACTTTTGTAATTGGGGAGGATTTTGGTTTGTTTCGGGTTTTTTTTTGTTGTTGTTGTTGCCGTTGGTTTGGGTTTTTTTTTTTTTTTTTTTTTTTTGGGGGGGGGGGGGGGTTAATTACTTCTGGGGTTTTGTTCCACTTAAACTCCATTGTCTTTCTAGGGTTCCATACAAAAGTACTTTGTACACTGTTTCTGTACAGTGTCTTCACCACTTTCCAACAAATCTCAAACAGCTTCATTTCTTCCCAGATGTGTAAGTGGTGAAGATATTTATTATTTCCTTCACAAACATTACTATTATCATCTGCTTCTGAGAAATTAGTGTTTTCTGTAATTGCATAATTCTCAATAGTATTTCTCTAACAATAGTTGAGAAACATACTGACTTCCAACCCAGGGGAAGTAAAACAAATTCCCATATCAAGTTTTGTTTATACTCAACTTTGAGCCAATTAGTTTAGTTTTCCATGTTATCTGTTTATATCCCCAGATAAGACTCATGACATAAATGTTATTTTTTACATTTTTTTTTGTAGTTTTAAATAATTTTTATGACTTATGTTCTATGAATACAGAACCGATTTTGACTGTTAATTATGTTTGGTTTAGTTTTAAGTCCTGAAGTATCTAGGATATTATTGACATATTTCTTTATAAATATCTCTTCATCAAAACAAATTATGAAATTTTTTGTTTAAAAGGAGATAACTCTCATAAAGTGAGCAAACTTCCTGTCTCTGGCATAAATTTTATGTTCTTTCTATCAATAGTGATGCCAGAGGGCTTCATTTAAGTGCTTAGCTTCAGGATCTCTGTCACGAAAGACAAAATCCCCAAGCAGACAACAAAGTAATAAACTGCTCAAAAGCTGCATCCCTTGTAAACTGCATCAAACAAAATATCTTTGGATGGACAATTCATTATTGCCAAGGTAACAACAAACACTGTTGTCTTTCCCCTTCAAAAGCAGATTTTACATAAACTTTTACTATTTTCTCTGTGTACATGAGAGAAATATCTATGATTATTGCTTATGCAAATATTTTACGTGTTAATACTTGAACTGGACAACAGTATTTCCATCTTGCCTTGCTTCCCCTATCCCCTGAAGTCAACATCATCACTTCTATTGCTACTCCCTCTGGGACTGAGAGATTATGGGACCAGTCTCTGATTAGATGTACAAGTTTGTGTCACACCTCATGGTCATAGAGCACAGATCACTGATCCAAGGCAAATGTGACCAGGAGATTTGAATATGTTTAGGTTAACATTTTAAACCATATTGAGGCTCATCTGGTCATGCACATCCAGAAACAAGCTGGGACAAAGGAACACAACTAGCTTAAGCTCCTTATCTGACACTATAGATAATTTGTCAGTGCATAAATGTTGGCATGTGTTACATCATAGCCTGGATCATATTTGTGCTCATGGGTTGTGCAGGGTGAGGGGGAGACTGGGAAACTCCCGTCTGTTCATGCAAGGAGGAACAACTTCAGCAGGTGGGAAGGAGAACGCTCTCCCTAGTCCTAAACCATATTGTCTCAATCCAACAGTCTTCCCAGAGTGGTTTGGCACACAACATTTTTTCTCTTTCAGTATTTTTAGGAACCAGAAAATACTCCCCAAAAGCAAGACAGCAGCAGTCAGCAGATGGAAACAGCTGGCTCTCACAAAAATCTCTCAGTAATATACCGGCTGCTGGCTCTGCTGAATATCATTGAGAACTAGTCTGTCTTTGGTCCCATTGTCTTTGTTCCTGACCCTGCTCTATTTTAGAGTTTTTCTGAGAAAAACTGAGCATATAGGTAGAGAGATGGACTGAAGGAGAACTGGATCAAGTATTTCATACCTTCCTCCATGTGTTTTGTTAGGAGGGACAGAAGGTTATGCCTCTCTAGCACAAAGGTCCCTAACTGCAAATGATGGGTCAAGACAAATCCCAGAGGAAGGAATGATAGAAGGAAATAATCAAAGTTCATGTTTACAGTGAAACTCGGAATGCACAACTGTCTTCATCAGGACGTGATGATTACTTTAGGAAAATTGTATTCTTGGCCTTGGTGGTTCTTTAAATTTATACAGAGCATCTAGTTATCTCATATAGGGCTTTGATTCTGCTGCTCAGGATAAGTCCATTTGTGTGTGGAAGTCTGTTTTCCTGATATAGAAACGTAAATAAAAATTAACTTAACTGCACTTTTTTATGCATCTCAGAAGTATTTGACTTGTCTGACTAGTCAACAACCATCAGAAAAAATAAATGGATTATGATAAAGTAAAACATTTTTCTGTCAATATTCCTTTGCAGGTTTTTCTGGCCATGGAAGCCTATTTCTGCGCTTTTAGGAAATAGGAAAATAAACTTCTCCTTTTTTTTTTTTGTAATTTAAACCTTTTGGACAAAATATTTTACACATCTCAGTGTCCATCATATCTAAGAACTATTTCTTACTGCATGTGTATCTTTTATATTAGGTGAATTTAATTAACGCCTCACATATTTGATTTTGATAGGTTGCCTATGGCGATTTTAGAATTTCATTTGACGTGAGTATAAAGTTTGGTATGTACAATATATCAGGCAATTCCTTACATCCCTCACAAGAGCTAATGAAATCACTCCATATTCTGGCCTTCACCAGTGGATTGGCCTGCCGTATACTGAGCTAGTGCTCTTGGCACCACTTTTATAGGACTGTCATTGCCAGATTTCAGCTGGCAATGTTTTAAGGCTGGTTAGACACCTGGAGCAGAAGATTATATCCAAATATAAAATAAGCATCTTCCCACTTGCCCACACCCAGCCAATAATTTTAAAAAATGCTTTGTCAGCTTGGGGTTAGACAAAAGAGAGAGAGACAGAGATGTTATTTTTTGTTTTATACAGGACTGAATAGTTAATTGAACTTACATGGTGCAAAGCTTGAGCATGTGGCATGGCAATCACACAGGGTTAGCTGACCTGGACCTTTCATGTGCTAGTGAATTCAAAAATTAGGCTAGGGTCTGAGGAATCCAAAACCCTGATCCTAGCTCCCTGTGAGAATTAGTTTGGATTTGACCCAAGGTAAGACTCCAGCTGTGCCTCCCTATTCCCATCAGACAGGAAACTCAGAAATCTCAGTTAATCTAGACTAAGCAAAATCTAAACTATATCATCGTTATATATTAAATGCCATGCCTTTGTAAAGAGATTTATTTTATTAACCAAACAAGATCAGTTAGTCTTGTATAAGCATTTTCCGGTTGTCTAGAAAGTGTCTTTGTCTTCTGCAGAGATGTATATTAAGCATATCAACATAAGATCTCTCCTTGAAGCTGTATTATGTAAAGGAAGAATTTTGTAATACATTTAAGACAAATTAGCTGTCAAACTTTTCTTTGGCTTTTTGCACCTTTTTGTGCAATCAGAAAAAGAAACATTTCAAATTCTGTACATAGTGGTAAAAATCCCATTCGGTCATTCTAAAATTATCTGTGGCCATGGTAAGTATTACCATGTGTAGGAGGAAACATCAACCACAATCAGAGTCGGTACAACAATATCTGAGGTGGGGTGGTGTTTGGACAGATGGAATAAACCACAAAAAGAAGAGGCAGGGAACTAAAGATTGTAGGAGAAGCTGCTCTACCTACCAGCAGTCTGTCAGGAATCCATGTCTTCAAAGAAACTGGTTGCAAGATTCAGCAGGAGAGAAAAAAAAAGAAAAAAAGACACATGGATAGTACAGATAAACATTCAAAGCAAACTTTACAATCCTGGGAAGTTTACTTGTCTCAAAACTCCAAGGGTACAGTCCTATTCCTATTTTCAAATGGAAAATACAGCTCTTCCACCTCGAACAAGCTGCAGAGTATGCATCCCACCGCCTGCTGCACCTGCCTGCTGGTAGGTGGGATGCATGGCCTGCCTGCCACAGTGCAATTGTTGTCTTACTTGTGTAGCAGGGGAACACCATGTGGTTCCCAATGGGTTTTTCATACAAGATATTCCACTGGTGGATACCTCACCATTATTGAAGCTGTGATCCCTCCATTTCCAGCTGTTCTGCAGTTCCACCCTTGCTTTCAGGGCTTAATAACTCTGTCTCAAAAAAAGCCTTCACAGGCTCAGTTTTAGCAAATAAAGTCTCAACACAAGTAAACACTGCAACATGAACTTTAAATTATCATCATGTTTATTTTCCATTATTTGTATGAAGTATTTATTGTTTCTACTTTCCTAAAGAAGCAAGTCCGAATTCTAAATTATGAGCTTTACTTTTACAAAAAGACCGGTGGTAAACATGTAAAAAAAAAAAAAAAAAAAGAGCTCTTCTCATGTAGTGCTGTATCTTCCTTTTATTTATTATGGGACTTATTATGTACATTGCTCTCTGAACAAAAGTTTTCTGTTCTGAAGTTTTGTTAGGGTTAGTCATTTGCAACAGCAGCAATATTATACTAAAACACATATTTAGATGTAGATTTGGATTTATAGACACATTTCTGTACTTCTCTAAAATTTCTTTTGTTGCCCTGATTATCATCAAACTCTCTATATTACCGCATTCCCATGTGTATTGTGGTCATAGCTCTATTGCCCCTTGACCCTCGAATTGCTGTTTGGCAAAAGAAGTGCATTTCAGAACCCAATATATATTTCATAAAACTCAGTGGTTAGATATTATAGCTTTATAGTTGTTGGGATTTTTTTAATATCATCTCTTACAATATCTTCAAACACTAATCTTATATTCACACATAATTCAGAAAGATACCTGAGCCTGTTCAAAATAAATTTTCATAAGTTATAGAGAATGAATGTCTGATGCATATATTGAAGTGTTTATGACTTTTTTTTCCATAGAAACAGATTTTTTAGACATGTAAGGAAAATTGTATAGAACCTACAAGAAGGATGCAGAAAGCCCAATTTACAAGAGCATGTAGAGACAGGGGGAATATATTCAAACTGAAAGAGAGTAGGTTTAGCTTAGATATCAGAAAAAAAATCATTAATGTGAGCAATTGTTCTGTTTACTGGTCTGTTTGAACCTAAAATTTCATCATATACCTATAGACATCCTTTGAGTAAGGCCCTAGATATTTTATCTCCATTCATCTCCAGGATTTTGCTTTTGCTCCCTGACTAGTAGAGCCAAGCTCTACAGCTGTTCCACCCGCAGTCAATTTTGGTTCCCTGTTTATTGGAACGCATTTTGAGCAAAGCCATGACTTACAGATTTGGAATCTGCTGTTTGAAAACATTCATATGAACAAAAGTTTTCTCAGATTATTCACAAATGTTAGTGTACAATAAAACTTCCTACACAGACTGAAGCCACACCCAGAATTTATTTAGGAAATGTTAAAATTCTTTCTACAATTTCACAACTTCTAATCCAACATATTGTTTTTTCTCTCTTTTCTATGTACTCTCTCATTCCATGTGTTTTATTAACATGGTTCATCTTAAAATGGTTTCTCCCTGTGAATTTCATGTTTTGCTATTTAGATCTGCGGAGTTTAAATGCATTTAAAAGAAATCGCAGAAAATGTAAGGAGAAGAAAGGTGTGACTTTTAGATTCAGGTTTGTATGATAATGCAGTTTGGAAGGGAATCACATGCATCTTTCCTAGATAGTATATCAGTTCTTTCATATTCCATCAGCCCAGTTTACATCACAGAAGTCATATAAAAAAGGCTGGACAGATTTCCTGCATATCATGCAGGTAGCAGCCTACTGTTGTGTTTCATGGAATACATGTCCCATATCACTGAGAATAATTTCATTTTAAATAAATTTAAATTGATTTAAAGTAGGATCAAGACATAAGAGCTTATTCAACCCACATCTGGTTGGTATCAAGATGAGAGAAAATGTTTTCCCTTTAACAGAATGTTTACTATCACCAAAAAATAACAGGTTTAAGTTTTTTTGCTTGTTTATTCAGATTGTAGATTTTCAAGTTATCTGTAAAGAGCATTCCATGTTTTATGTTTCAGTTTATTTTTCAGCATCCCTTCCCTCAATGGGGAATATAGAAGAATTGAAGATAAAAAATTCTCAAATATTTAAAGAATATTGTAGATATATATATATAACAATGAAACACCCTTTGTTTCCTCAAGCTATCTTTCAAATAATTAATTTTTTTTGGAGTTCGCTTATTTCCAATATATTTGGTTTAAAGAAGATGTACTTAGAGCTAAGTACATCTAGATTGTCCCCAGTAGCATAAAGTGCAAATAACAGCTATAAGCACTGATGATTGCTGTTGTTTTTAAGAGGTTGAGAATCATGTCTGATAAAGATATTTTACTTTACTCATTTATTGTGGGTTGTTTTCTTTTTAATTTTATCTTCAGGACAAGTCAAGAAAATTTGCATATTGTTTTCCATTTTTAACTCCTGCTTCAATTAATTAATTTTAGACCCCATTTTTCATGTATCTTTGCTCAATAGAAAAACATATATCTAAATTCCACTACTTGGGAAAAGGCTGTTACTATGAATATGAACTTCATGCTTGGTTCTGGCTGACGAAGCATCCAGGGGTGGACAAGGGCCAACATATCCCTAGTGGTATATTGAAAGTATAATCATATATTGTATAGAGCATCTGCCATAACACAGTCCCCATTTGGGGGTTTTTATGCGCCCACAAAGAACAAAAAAAACCCAAAAAACAAGGAAAGCTAAACTATTTGACAAGTATCAGTTCCATGCAGTCACAGAACACAGATATGATGTCCAGAGTAATGAACATGACAGTGTTCATTCACAGATGATCATCTCAGGTTATTGCCAGCTCCTCTGTCAGGGGAATAGGTGGGTTATAAAGTTTTATTTCAAACCAGATGTCACAGCTTTTCCTCTCAAAACTTATATTCTGCTGTCAACAACAAAGAAAAGACTGGAAATCAGTGATCACATAGACGTTAGGCTTAAATTTGATAGTCTCAATGACCTGGAATTTACTTGTGAAATTTGCATGCATTGTAATTTTTGCTTCTGAAATTGAAAATGAGGAAACACAAAATTTCTCTGTCTGAGATGACAGTTTGGAGTAAGGGCAGCTATATTTGAAGGATGCTTATATTTAATGCTTGCTGTTGTTTTAAAGCCAAATTACGTGGGACCAAGCTTAAAGAGAGGAGGTGTGAACAAGATGTTTGTGTAAGGCATCTAAAATATTCTTGAGCTTCTTTTTAGTTGTTGAAGCAACTTTCTTCATGTCCCCAGTATCATTACAGTTAATTTGACAGATTTTGTTAACAATTTTAACAATAAGAGGGTTCTTATTTTTAAGGGGAAAGTCAAGACTTTTAGTCTGAGTAGATCACCATTCCACAGTATTTAAACACTGACACCAGAGAAAAATGGACACATCCTGAATTACTGAAAAAATTGACACATCCTGAATTACTGAAATACAAGCACTTGCATCTGCAAACTACCCTGAAAGCTTCAGGATCAATGATGATGATGGTATCTGTGGATTCTGCGCTCCAATTTGTCTGGAAGTGCTGCCAGAAATAGCATGGTGCTCCCATGTTTGTGTTTCTGCACTAAAACTCATCCAGGAACTGCTTCACAAGAAAGAAGACAGACAACTCAACATGAAAGGGAATCCTAAGCCATAGAAATGCAGACTTGATAATTTTATTTAACATTGATGTAAATGTTATCTTTCGGGGAAACAATAAATTATTATTATTAATCATCTTCCTCCCTCCTTTTGGTCTAAACCACGTTCTTTAAGAGTGAGTAATTATTCTTTTAGTAAAAAGTAAATTGGAAATTTGTCTTATGTAAGCAACATGAGGGATCAGATGTGAAAGATAAATGAGTATACAAGAGTCCAAGAAGTGTAAACAATGCTTTTTGAAACAAGCATAAATACTGTGAGCAATACTAGCAGTAACAATACAAAAATTTTAAGGCAACTGTTTGTTTCTAAACAGTTTATGTGTTTTGAGCCAACTCCATTCCTTGTGTATACATATCCACTCAGACTTGTTCTAAAAAATAGTAAAACCATTGCTAGAAAAAGCTCCACAGCAGACTCCTGATGAGGACCAATATTCAGTATAGTTTTTACCCTGTGTGCTAACTTTTTGACTAGAGGTATTATCATTAATTTTTTTTACATGAAAATGTCTTCAAAGCAAATTTTCTATGCTATAAATTCACAAAAGTTAACCAGATCACTGAAAAAAATTGAAAAGTAGGTTTGTTAACGAAGTAACAAATAGCACATGTCACTGTATGGCAACATGCTACATGTTAAGCCAGAAATTTTAATCACCTTTCAGACTAATTTAAAAAGAAATTATGCACATTTATACCAAGACAGAGGATTTAATCAGAGTATACAAAGCCACACACATAAAGTACAAATATGCATAAGGATCCTATTCACATGGCTCTTTATCTGAATTCTTTTCAAGAGGTAGTGTTATGACCACAGCTTCTTCACAAATTTCCTGAGCCTGATCTTAACATCAGGGATCCACTGACCCCTGAACAGATCTACTCTAACTGTGTACATGGTGACAGAAACAGCAGGAAACTTGGCTGTGACATGAGGCAAATGGATCATAGAGAAAACCAATAAAATTCACTGTATACCAAAAATGAATGGATGTGAATCTGGATTTTTGGCTGTGCTGAGTAAATTTGTTCCCCTGAGGACAGTTTTTAAATATTTTTTTTAGCTCTAAGACAAAGTAGGGCTGTAATTACAAGCAGAGAATACTAAAAATGCAACCAAGTTGCTGCTGTAGTGGAAGCAAAAGTAAAATTCCATTAATGTAACCTACAGAACCTATAGAACTATACAATACATATTGGTCATTAGTACATATGCCTAAAATAATAGCTGACAGATTGAAAATATGTGAAGTTACAGCTGTAACTGACTTCTTTATACCAGGATAAAGCAACTCTTAAGTAAGAGATAGGGAAGTAGAGAAATGATCCAACATTAAATATTAAAAAGGATCTCTTTCCCCATTTGATAGCAAGATGAACTGAGCTGTCTGTAAACATAATAGAAAAAGCCTCACTGATATAAGCTAAGATAGGTCTCAAGTGAAAAAAATAATAATTGTTCGTTGTTTGGTAGTTAAAGAAAGTAACTTAGTTAAATATAATACCTTTGAAATAATAATATATCAGGGCCCAAGACCCATGGTTCATGGGTCACCCCAGACCCATGAACTGCACTGGTGTCCAGGACAACAATCCCTAGAGAAGTAAAACTTAAGTTAGCCCAGCTGATATCCAGTCCTCCTCTTTCTCTGTTGGAAAAGACTTGAAGGCAGTTATGTATGGCCTAAAAGTATCATAGGGAGCATTTTTTGTGACATCAGAGATATGCCTTGCTAAGTTCACAGAGATGGCTAAGAAAAATATTTGCCTAAGAATTAGACATTTTTTCCATTGTCATATTATTTCTTAATGTAAGCTGGTTCTTTAGTTCTGTGGCAAAATAAAATATCCAGATCTGAACAGCCTCAATGTTCTCAGGTTGAAAAATCTACACTACTGGGAGGAGCTGTACCTTACATTTAGCTTCAGATAGTTTTTAACTGAAAGTGCCTATGTATCTGCAATCCTTTTACAAATAAAAGGTCAGAGGGTGTGGTAGGGATCCTTAGCCTGCATAAGAAGCCCACAAAGCAGTGCAGGCATTCCCATAAACTCATGACACTGTAGATGCTTTAATAGGTGGGAATAGAATCATAGACCTCTTTGCTGGTCATTAAATATACTTCTTTAATAATAGTGTCAGAAATAGAGCTAAAATGACTACAGGTTATATATTAAATGAATAAAACTATTTAATTTATTTTTCTAATTAGGTCATTAGACAAAACTGTACTTAAGTTAAATTTTGTCATCAAAAGTGTTTGAATTCGGTCAAGGGAGACCAAAATCCATTGTAGAATTATTATTACCAGAGCTCTGGTACATCTGAATAGAAGGCAAAACCAGTTAGAAATGCACTCTAACCCCTTCCCCCCCAGCACCTCCCCGTTAAGACCTTGTTCTGCAATGTTTTCTGCACAGACCAATCTAGAACCTTAGGGGTCCTTAGAAGTGTATAAAGAGGCTTAATAGCTAACATGGCCAGTAGCACAGTGGAATGCCAGTGTGGATTTAGCTTAATGCACAATATCCTGGGCCTATCCAGTCTATAAACTGCTCCCAGACAAAGCCTATTACACTGTGATGTATCTGGCTTAAAAAACCAAACCAAAACAAACCAGACCAAAACAGGAGCACATAGCATTCCATCAGCTTTTTTCATTGTGGCAAACAGCTGAAAGTTTATATGTGCATAAATGAAGGGGGAAATGTCCTTACTCTGTCAAAAATTTTGAAAGGTGAAATTTAAGTCTCCTTTTCACAACTTCATTTCTGTGGGAAGAAAAGAAGGCTTTCTCTCTTAGTCTCTTTCTGCCAGATATTTTAATCCACTAAAAACCAGGTATGACAGGAATTAAAAAAAAAAAATTTGTTCCAATATAGAAATGAAACCTTAAAGGCATTTTGAAACTTCTATCTTGAAAAATAAAGTTAAATTAATTATCAAATGTTTTTTAAAGTTGCTATGGTTTGCTTGACTTTTGTTTTTATTTCACTCTGCTCTGCCTTGCAAGGACACAAGAACTGATGTATTTTCTTCATTTAAGAGGCCAGATTTTCCTCCTTTAAAATAAGAACAAGAAATCTGAACTTCTCTCATTCTTCCCAGGATATGACATTTGCATTTTAAATAATAACCATTAAAAATGATCATATGTAAGACTCCATGTGCTATGATCTTCCATGATGTACCCAAGTCAAATTTCTACAATGCAATGGGACTGGAAAGGAGAGCTGAAAGGTTATGTTAGCAGACTTTATCTTTCCAGACTTTCCTGAAAAGGGTTTTCTGATGAGATTCACTCAACTGGCTAGACCCTAAAACACCATTTTTTCCTTCTCAGTTAATACAGGGGTTTCTTCCTACATTTCTTCCTGCATTAATCCTCTCCTTATGAGGCAGACAGCAAGGGGTGATTTGGTTCCTGACATCTGCCATTCAAATAGTTACCAACATGGGGATGAGCTGAACCCAGACCTCAGCAGTCATATGGTGGAGAAGTGCTGATCTAGCAGAAGTCTGTCGTCATTGCAAATTTTATAAAACACTCCTAGAATTAACTTCACCTAGATAATTTTAATCTGCAGATTTTAAAGATCTTAAGTTAGTTTCCCCCCACGTTTCTTCTTTTATTATTTTACAGGGAAACAAATTCGTACTAAATATTTATGTGAGTTTGTTGTTAACTTCAATGTGCATATAGACTTGTTGAGGTTTGAGCAAAGGGTTTTGTTTAGCAGATTTTTCTTTTGGTAGTAGGATGAGGGAGACAAGAAGAAAAAGGGAAACATAGTAAACTGTACAATAGATCTGATGATCTGAAAATAAATCTGATGACCAATGGACAAACATGAAATAATAAAGTCTGAACATGTGTTGGAGATAGAAAATCACCTTCCCATCTGCTCTTTCATGTCTTTAACAAGCTAGACATGTGTAATAAAGGAAACATCTGGGTTAGAAAATAAAATTCCCAAATTAGATCACCACAAATCAGTGGTTAATGAAACACTAGGCTCTCCTCAGTGTTGGAAAAAATTAATAATTTCAATCTAAATTGTGGGATAATCTTTTCTCAACTGAATGGAATGTTTTGCAACATTTATTTATTTTATTTGCATTTATTCACTTTATCTAGCTAAACTTTTGTCCAGATTGAATTAAATAGTAAATGCAAGTAAGTTAATTTCACAGTGTGTTCCATGGAAGTTCACTTAAACAACTACAGATAATAAGATATAATTTTAAAAGACTGTAATGGTAATGCTTAGGCACTTGTACATATCTCAAAAATTCTGTATCATGGCACTGAGAGTGTACATGCCACTTCCTTACCTGTTGTTTGTTTACAGAAATACAGAATCACAGAATGGGTCAGGTTGGGAGGGACCACAGGGGATCATCTGGTCCAGGCTACCTGCTGTAGCAGGGTCATCCCAGAGCACATGGCACAGGATTGTATTCAGAGGATTCTTGAATATCTCTGGTGAGGCAGACTCCACAATCTCTCTGGGCAACCTGTTCCAGTGCATGGTCACCAGCACAGTAAAGAAGTCCTTCCTCATGGTGAAACTTACCGTGCCCATTTCTGCCCATTGCAGTTTGTCTTGCTTGGCACTGCTGAGAAGAACATAGCTCCATTCTCTTGACACTCTTCCTTCAGATACTTGTATACTGATTCTTCTTTATGGATCAGGTCCCCTCTCAGCTGTCTCTTCTTGAGGCTGAACCGGCCCAGTTCCTTCAGTCTTTCCTCATAAGAGAGATACTCCAGTCCCCTTTGCTGCTCTCCACTGGACCTGCTCCAGGTGCTCCACATCTCTCTAGTTCTGAGGAGGCCAGAGCTGGACACAACACTCCAGATGTGCCTCAGGGCTGAGCAGAGGGGCAGGATCACCTCCCTCACCTTGTGGGCAATGTTCTTCCTGACACCCCCCACAATACCATTGGTCTTCTTGGCCACAACGAGCACTGTTGGCTCATGGAAGCCTTGTTGTCCACCAGCACTCTTCAGTTTATAAGAGCTCCATCTGTCATGGAAATTCCTGTTGAATCTTCTCAATCACTTGGAGACTTTAGGAACCACAGTGTACAGTCTTACGTATTTCCAGTTTGGAAGCAGTAGAAACAAAGTTTAATTGCCCCATTTGTTTCAAGTAAGAAAACTGTTCTAAACCATGTGGTTAAACACAGAATACTCAAGTATCAATGAGATAGAAAACAAGGTGTCATGAATGGCATAAATAGCACAACAAAACCAAAATTCCCCAGCAGTTAGCTGTTCTTAAATATTTGTTTCAGATTCTTCATATGATACACATATTTCATTTGCTAATTATTGCTAATTATTGCTGAGCAATTATTAATTGTGCTTGCCTAAAATAATCATAGAATAATAGTGCATTTTTAAAAAATCACAGTAGTAAATTTACTATTAAAAGCAGATACCTCACTTCTATGCTTTTTATAGAATACCAAATTATTTTACCATAGAAACTTTGCCATAAAGTTTTTATCTAATTTAGATCTCATTTCAGAAAAAAAAGACATATTTTTGAATTATTTCAATGAGTTGCAGAGACTGTACAAAAACTATTTTGTCTATCATGCTATCTAAACCATCACAAGCATTTTATAAGGCTATTGAATCTCTCCTTCATTTTTCTCTAAGGGAGATAATTAGTGTTGATCTGAGACCAAAGTATTGATTTTCTGCTACTCTGAAGTAGCCAGGCAGTGAGTGACCAGATGAGATGCTTAACATCCAGTAGTGTTCCAGATCAAGTTCTCTCATTACAAGAACAGTACTGAAAGAAAACTGTGAAGGTGATAATCATAATAGACATCTTGGGAATGCATACATGCTGGAAAATTTACTTTCTAGTTAGGGAACTGGTCTATTGTCCCTATAATTGAAAAGGCAGTTACTTTAAAGACATTGAGGGAAGGTCTCTCTCTTATACAGAATTTAATGCCAGATACTATTGTGATGAAAGAGGTGGTGTTGGCACCTGGAGAATTTCATATGTGAATTAAACAGTGAGCGCTTTTTTTTTTTTTTTTTTTTGGTTAAGATTTGAGGAGGTACTTCTGTAGGATAAGTCACAGCTACAATGTGAGGAGGCCTTGTGAAAGTAAAGAATCTGTTATTTAACAAATTAGTCAAGGAAAGTACAAAAGAAGACTGGAAATTACTTTTGAAAACTTATGAAGTATTAAAAATATATTCCATATAAACTGTCAAGCTTAAAACTTTCTCCTGTATATAATTTTATATATATATATATCATATAATTACCATATGCTTAGGCTTTTAATATTTCATATCTTGAAACCAAGATACCACAGCAAGACAAATATTCTGCCTGTGCACCTGACTTGCTAATAACAATAAAGTAAGCAGACACAAACCCACCAACATGTACATGTAAGTTCATAAGCCTTTCCTCCCTTTGTATGTCCTCTTGCTATTTTGAGTGCATAAAATCAAGCTTATATTAGGCTCTTCAGAGCATGTTATTTAGACCTGAAACTGACTATGATCTGTGGAATTAATTATCTAACTTAATAGATATGTCATTACATTTCCATCTTGTAGGCATCAGATTTGTGTTTAATTAAATATTTATACTGTGTTTTTTGAATAGATGAAAATTCTAGATAATAAATTAATATCCATTTCATTGATAACTTTTAACTCAGATTTTTATTTCTTTCTCCTGTCTTACAAGATCAAACACCTTTTCAAAATAATTTTACTAGCTACAAGTTTTTTCTTGAAATAAATTCAGGGACAGGAAATGCTTGCTGGAAAACGGATCTGAAGGAGGATTCCTTGTTGCTCGAGAAGTTACTCTTGCCTATACCCATGCTGCTTGGACTTGATGTTTCGTACAGTTTGGAGCTTGTATTAATTACTCTGTACATCTGTACCTCCCAAACAGATATTGGTGTTTGTACAAAAGGCAAAAAGTGGTGTGGTCTACAAATATTTTAGATATGTAGTTGTATTGCCCTCAGTAGGTAGATGACTTTACACTTCTTCATAAACTCTGCCCCAGCTAAAGGGAGTCAGGATCAACCACAAGGGATTTTTCTTCCGCCCTCATGGAACTTTGACGTCTGAACTTTGCATTTTTCTTAAAATGACAGCATTCTCTGGTGAGCAATAACACAGATTACTTTCACTGAACTGTTACAAAATCCCTTTCGAATCTCAACCCTAAGTGAGTTAGTCATCTCAGTGTTGCAGATGATAAAATCCTTCTCATAATATTACAATCGAGTCAGGCTGACCTGGTACACAAAGGAAATGAACAGAAACATATGCCTTATGTAATAGTTTCACATGTAATTAGTTTTCTATAGGTTGGATTTCAGCCACAATTTCATCATTCTCTCCATTTTTGTTGAATCCCTGTTGACATCTCAATAACTTTCTTCCATCATAGACAGATGCTTTTACCCTGGCTGGCTGGTGAAGTGGTATGAATAGTTTTCATGGGAGCTATTGCATAGAAAAATATGTGTACTGTTGAACACAAAAGCAAATAAAACCCAGTTTTCTTTAAAATTAGAAATGTGTTAGAATCAATTTGTACAATATTGTATGAGCCAATTTCGCACAGACTAAGCTTACTGCTCAACAGCAAAGAGAAGATATATTTCCTGGACCAGCCAGCAGCCCCACTGTGATAGGACCCACCTTCAGTGGGGGCAGCTGAGATTCAGTGTCCCCTTCTGCTTGGTCTATCTTATGAAATTTAGTTTAACTGAGCTACGAGATACTGATTTTATGATCTCAGAAAAATTGTTAATTCTTGGGTAGATGAATTTCTCCCCTTTTTTCTTACCTGTTTTTTTATCTCTCAACAGTTTCAAGTTTTTGTTTGTTTTTTTTTTCATGATGTAGATGAAGAAATCAACAAAAAATTCAGTTGTAGAGAGATCTGTTCATCATCTTTGAAAGCCTAAAGTTTTTCCTTCCAACTATCTGACACTAAAATCAGAAGAAAAAAGGAGAGGCTCATCAGAAGAGCTCTTAATATTCAACCCACCTTTAATTTAGTTTTTATTAATTCCATCACACAGGCCCAAGCATGTTTTAGAAATTTAAGGCAAGGAGGGTGTTGGGGAGGGTAGATAAATATGATTAAGAACCACAATGGTACAGCCAGGACGAATATAACGCCCCCTACTGGCTGGACAATCACCCTCACCTTCAGCGGGGTCCAAAAGCCGAATGGATTCTCCCATGTCACCCCCCAGAATGTATGGTTCACCCCACATCTGTAACCCTCCCCTGAACCATCAGGTGCCTGTGACCCCATTGGCCCAGGTCCTGTTCCAGCCCACCCTGGAGCCCCCCTTGATAAGGGGTCTCCAGGGGGCTGGACGCCCTCTTGGATCTTCCCTTCCCCTCCTGGAGAGTCCTCCGGGAGTCCCTGCTCTCCTCTCTGTCTCTCCCCTCCCCCATCACCCGAGGCCCAGCCACGTGCTGTGTCTGGCAGCTCGAGGCAGGGTCACAATGTATCCTGAATAAACCTCTTCCCCCAAGAGCACCAAAGAGATCTCGCTTGAATCTGTCCGTGGAATACAAATATACGTCGTTACAGGAGGGGGTCTGCAAAATAATCAAATTCAAGGTTTTCTACACAGTGTCCCACAGATGTTTAAGGCAGTGGCAAAGCATATCTATTGATCAGGGCAGCAGAAGAGAGTTATTGCTGCAGGATGAGGTAGAGCAGAGACACGCAGCTGCCATGTGCCCAAACAATTGGCTGGAACACTGCAACCACCCTAAGAGAAAAGCATTTTTAGTACCTGAAATAGCTTAGGCATCTCCTAAAATGTTTTCCAATATGGAAGGTGTTACAATCTGAGGAGCCTACAAATTTTGCATTCAGTAAAAGAGAAGAGATAGAGCTGCATAGAAAAGGTAAATTTAACCTCACCCACTGAAAAAGGTGTAAGAAAGAATCAGTTAACAACTTCACTGTTTCTGTATTACTAAATAAAAATGCACGCATTAGAAACAGACTACCAACCAAAATGGAGAATATTTACACACCAGCCAGAGTCTGCAGTCTGACTATGCTACAGTTTACTGGGAGGAGCTACTCCTGTCATCTCTAAGTTTGTGCAAGATTTCAATTAGCTTTCAGTACTTTAATAAGTTCAATGTGCAAAATTTAAAAATGGTTCTTGATTTCCCACTACCTCAATCTCAAAAATCTCTTATTTGACAATCTTTTACTCTTTGAGGGCACTGGGCAGAATCAGTTTGGCTTAATGAAGGGGATTTTATTTTTGACACAAGTCTTGTTACTAATAAAATGATGAGATGCAATGATACAACCAAAGATTTAGAAAACCTATTCTACTTACAATTGAACGCCAGGGATTTTTTTACAGTAATTTTTCTAAATATTTTAGCAGCAAAAAAAGTCATGTTGTGTTTTTTAGACAAACACTTCACAGTTTGGAATTGTAACCCCAAACCTGCTGTAAGAATGTTGTCTCACATAGAATAAAAGATACCACATGCAAGAGCTAAGTAGCAAGAAAAATTATGATAAAGGCCTTGGGTTTTAACCTGGTGAAGTGTGAAAATTTGGGGTTTTTTTCAGATGGTCTGTTCCACTGAATTGAGTAAGAACAGAGCCACTATAACTCACAAAAGGAGGAGCAGCACTGGGTACTTTCTCTTGACAAGAATCTTCCCTGTGCAACAGAGCTCACTTTCTATATGTGCTTCAAAAGCAAACAAGCAAGAAAATAGTGTGACAGCATCTGAATAATGAGACCTTACCAGCTATTGGCCTGCTAACAATCTCACTGCAAAAAATTATTTCAGGAGTTACTTTTTCCTCTGCTCTTGCTGTACAAACAGCAGAAAAGAGATAGTAAGTTTGGATTCTTTTCCTAGATGATTGAATTTATTTTACCTGTGAACAAAAGAGCATCACCATAGCTGGGGAAATATTTTATTTTGTGCTCATTTGCCTCTGTTACGTGTATAAACATATTATACAAAAGTCAGAGTAGGAGGTTGAGAGATCATTTCATACTTTTCAGTATGAGTGGTGATGACTGAATTGCACTGTTAGTTTAATGCACTACTTGAATTTATAGAATTGACTTATGACCAACAAAACCAGCACAGCATTGCTCTGACCATCAAAAGTATACAAATAAAATTTATTTTTTATTTTTATATTGATAATCTTGAGGAGATCCAAAGAAGCAAATCTGTAAAGTCCTACCATTAAATTACTCAGATATTGCAAAAGCAGATGGGGTATCTATTCCTGTGCCAAGAATGAACACCTTTTATTGCTGTCCTTTTCCCTGTGTTTTACCCATAACTTTTTGCTCCATTTGAACGTTTGAACATTTCCTTTTATGATATGTGTTCCAATCTTCCTAGTAAGATTTAGATACATGCCACCTAAACTTAAACAAGAGAGGCATCTGAGGCTCTTTCCCAGTCTCTGAGAAGTGTTTTGTAAGATGAAACAACTGTCAAATGGAGAATTTAGGTTAATGAATATGTTTGAAAATTAAGGCTTTAAGTATGTAGAACAATAACATCATAGAACCATAGAACAACAGAATGGTTTGGATTGGGGCATATTTTAAAGAAGATATTTAAAGATCCACCATCTAAGCAAACTTGTCATGGACAGGAAAACCTTTCACTAGACCAAGTTGCTCCAGACCTCATCCAACCTGGCCCTAAACATTTCCAGGAATGGGATACCCACGATTTCTCTAGGAAACCCATTCCAGTGCCTCACCACACTCCCTGTAAAAAATGTCTTCCTTTACATCCAATTTAAATCCACCCTCTGTCAGTTTAAAACCATTGTCCCTTGAACAAGCCCAACTCTTTTAGCCTGTTTCTGTAGGAGAGGTGCTCCAGGCCTCTGATCATCTTCATGGTCACTCTCTGGACACAAGTCCACAAATTTCCTGCGCTTAGGTCTCCAGAGCTGCACACATACTTCATATGGGATTTTATAAGAGCAGAGAAGAGGGACAGAATCACCTCTCTCATCCCACTGGGGACACTGCTCTTGATGCAGCCCAGGATAAAGTTGGATTTCTGCACTGCAAGTGTATATTGCTGATTCTTGTACAGTTTTAGTCCACCAGTATCTCCAAGTCCTCTGCAGGGTTACTTCAATCTATCCATCCCACAGCTTATTTTGATACTGGTGATTGCCCCACATGCAGGAGCTTACACCAGCCTAGTTGAACTTCATCAGGTTTTCACAGACCCACTCCTCAGATGTCTCAATTTTCCTCTCGATGACATCCCTTCCCTCCAGCAAATGAGCTGCCCCATTCAGATTGATTCTTTATCCATCCAAAGATCACGAGGGACCTAGAGGGAAAGCCATATCTGGAGCAGATGAGGTCACTTTGTTCAGCCTAGAGAGAAGACTAAGGGACACCTTACTGAAGTCTACAACTTCCTTGTGAGGGGAAGAGGAGAAGAACTGATCTCTTCTCTGTGGTGACCAGAAAGGTACGAAACTGTGTTAGGAGAGATTTAGGTTGTGTACTAGGAAAAGGTTCTTTATTGAGACTGTGGCTGGGCACTGGAAAGGGCTCCCCAGGGAAGTGGTCACAACATTGACCTGACAGATTTCAAGGTACACTTGGACAATGTTCTCAGGCACATGGTGTGAGCCTTGGGCTGCCCTTTGCAAGGCTGGAATTGGGTTTCAATTCTCAAATGTGAAACTAGTGTCTTCTCACGCTTATGCGATATCCATCATGCAATTATCATCCTGGAAATACTACATATATGAGTTGTCTTACCAAAAGAAGTTGTTATAAATGCTATAAATAAACACTGCAGGATCAGAATTTGTATGTGTAAGACTCATCTGCTCTGATTGTCAAATATATATGTGCTTGAGCAAACACATACTCATTTTGCATCCTCACAATAACTATGACTTCCAGACAGAGTACAGAGATTTCTACCAGAATATCTGCATAGAATTCATTTGTGCTTGCAGAGTGTGAATTACTAGTTTCTTAAGAGGCAATATTTTCTTTATAGAGTCTCTTCTATAAGTACTCCTTGAAATACTGCAACTGGAATATTTGAAAAAGTCCCAGAATATTTTTAAATTTTAATTTGAACTTTGGAGGTCTTCCATGTCAATTCACTTCTCTATAGTACATAAGTTTAATAATTATCTTCTGTTACAGACAAATGCATGGACATGAACTTCTAGTTACTTTTTATCACCTCATTTTGACAAAGTTTTTGTTGTTTTTCTAAATCAAAGTAGCTAGTGGTTGATAGTCGAGGGGTTTTGTCATGAAAATATATCTTAGACTTCCCAAAATGGAAAAAGTACAATCACTTTACTAAAGAGAGTTTAAATAAATGTTGCAGAATGTTTCTTACCTTTGAAATGGGTCTATGTCTATCAAATGGAAGCTTCAAATGGCAACACAGATCATATCCTGTTTTTCCCACTGACTACATGGGAGTTCCTTTTTGGACCTGGCTGACATCTGTCCTCTGGATGGACTGATTTTAAGAGGATGGATTCAGAAGTCAATGCATATTTCAAGAAAACTATCAACTATATTTATCCTATAAGTGAATATAACCTAACAAAATGTTTTGAAACACAATTTTCTAGAACTTTGATCACTTTTGCTTTTAAAGTTAAATGTTGAAATGAATGTAAATTACAAATGCTATTGCTATGAAGCTTTTTACACTATAGAATTCAATTGCAAAACATGGTCTTATGGTTTAAAGGAGACATGTTACCATCAGAAATTAAGAGATATCACAATGATTCAACTTACAATTGGTTGGTTACCCCTGTCACATTTAGTTTTTTCACAAAAGCTAAACAGTAAGGCTGAACTGACCTGACAGTAACCCTCTAATCCACTTATTTTCTATAGATTAAAGTAATTTGAATAAATGTCATATTTATTCATTTATATTGCCACATTTTAAAAGCTAGATTGAGAAGTTATTTTATGCGAAGAAAAAATTTGCCTCACAGCTTCCTTTTTTCAGGGAAGTTTTTATTCAGTTAAACAGGGAATATTAGGGGAGAGGAAATAAGGTAAAAATTAACTTTTTCTGCCTGCAGTTTCTGTCAGATGTAACATGATCTGGATTGTGTAGTAACATTAAAAAATCTTTACATTTCAAAGATCTGTAGTGGCAGATGTGGTTATGTTCTTTAATTTATGTGCAGAACATGTTGACTTGGTGAGTAGATTTCTGTCCAGATGGTATATAAATAATTAAGGAAAAAATACAGGAAAGAAGCATTGTCTTCCTTTCCTATAAGTTTTCTAGCAGACCTTACAATTGATCACAAGATGAGGAGAAGACAGTTAGCAGGGAAAACTTTCTGATTCCAAGCAAATCCTGGGAGAGACATAGCTCAAGGTGACTTTTCACTCAGTCTACCAAACTCATTTAAAAATGTAAGAACTTGGAGAACTAATGGCCCAGGTCATAGAAAAAGTCTCCTTTCTAGGAGGAAGGCATTCAGATAGGTATACAATGACCTATGTCGCAGCAGTCTGAGGAATTTGGGCTTACCTTCCTTTCTAACAGTAAATAACTTCCTTTCTAACAATAAATTTGGGCTTACCTTCCTTTCTAATAGGCAAACGGTAATGTTAAATAGATATATATGGTCTTTTTGAAAAGCCCTGCATATTAATGTGCTTTTTTCTTACAGCTGAGATGAAAAATAAACAAAGATATTTAAGAAATAGGAACAGAAGGTAATTTGGTATGCTATTTACTCCATCATCTGTAGATAATGTGATTCCCATCAGCATCTCTTTCACATGTTCATTTATGCATACTTTTATTGGGAATGGCTTTATATACTTACTGGATAAATGATTCTGCAGACCTATGACATTTGGCAATAAATTTTTTTTCTTTTCTCAGTCTCACTTTCTGCAATACAGACCAAATTTTTCTTGTTGGAGGAATATAAAAAGATTTTTTCTTCCTTTCTGCACTCAGTTGATACATAGAAAATGGTTACTATGCTTCCCTTAGTTTTCTTGCTTTCTAACCTAAGCCACCCAGTTCAGTCACCCTTCTGAAGTTCTTTTTTTATGCACAATCTCATCAGCACCTGTGTTCTTCTCTGATCATTCTGGTTTACATCTTTTCTTAATTACAGTACCCCAGATAATACTTAGTGCTCCAGATGAGGCTTCAAGGGCGTCCAGAAAACTTGAAGGATCACTTAGTGTGTCATACAGACAATATGTATCCTAAAATGCCTTTTGCACAGCACTGTTGTCTCTAATTCTGATTGTCCTTCACAATGAGCTCAGTTACTTTTTTGTTGTTGTTGTTGTTAGAAAGTTGCTCCTTAGCCAGTTCCCTCCTACCCTGTGTGTGCAGATGGCAGCTCCTAAAGAACAGCTCTCCTCAAGGATGCTGCCACCAGCTCCGGAACCCAGGAACTGCTGTGAAGAGTCAGAAAACCAAGACTGACTCAAATACAAAGAGAATTAGGCTTTTCTACTCTGAGAGAGGTAAAGACTTGAAATCCAGTATCTCAAGGGATGCCATTAATGCAGAGCAAAGGGGCAGTTATTCTGATTCCCTGCAGCTATGGCAGGGATGGAAAGAACAAACAACTGAATTTACAACAGTAAGCAGAAGCATGGAATTGATCCCTGTGTTGGGAAAATTTATACACTAAAGCAGCATGTCAGGACAAAAATGGGAGGAAAGGCTTTGGGAACAGGGGGATAACACTCCCTTCTCTGGAGCTTCTCCTTCTCCAGAAGTTCATTTTTAATTCACTTAGTGGTGACAGATTTGCCACAAGAGGCATGGGCAGCTGCATCTCCTTTTCAACCCTCTCCATTACACACACAGGAAACAGATGAAGGTTGGCATAGGATGTGCTCATCATGGAAGAAAAGCTCTCCCCCATTTCCAGTTGTTTCTTAATCATCACGTGGCTCTGTCATCAGCCCCCTCCCTCTCATTAGTCCCTGTAGCTAAAATTATTGTTTATATGATCCTATCAACCTGTCCTTCAAAAGTGTAAAGGTGTATTTTAAGTAATAATCTTTCCTACATCATGTCAGATTTAGTAATGATGATCACTGCCAAAGGAGTGTTCAAACAGATGCAATTACAATATTTTAGGTTTTTTTCTCTTTACCAGTTTTTTCCTCTCTCCATATAATTTCTCTGTCTTGAATCTTGGTTTTCTGTGGAGCAGACAGGAAGAGGTAAACTTACAAGCCACTAAAGAAAAGATTCAATGTGTAATGTATGTGTAATGGTATTTTTCAATATAAATTAAAATGGGGAGGAGGGACAGATTGCTGCCAAATGGTGAAGGCTGCAACTAGTAATGGAAGAATTATTTTCATGCATTTAGGAGAAAGTGCTGAAGTGATGAAGAGTTTTATAAACTGTTTTATAAAGCATTTGACAATGTCCTTTTAGCATAAACCTGTCCAGCATAATTACTAGATTCCTTGGCTGTTCTCAGCAAGTTAAAATAAAAGCTCCTTCTTTGAAGAGTTGTGATTTCTGCCCTTTCAGAGGGAATGAACTACTCCTCCTGCTCCGTGATATGGCCTCCTCCAAGTAGCTCAGGGCCAAATAAAAATGCAAAGTTTTCTGCTTGTGGTTCTTTTTCCTAGTGCTTGAAAAGGGCTGCTGGTCCTTCCTCTGCTGTTTCAAATTTGTAATGAGCCCCTGCCAAAGCCCAGGTCAGCAGTTTGCTGGATTTTTTATTTTTTTTTTAACTTAATCCTCCTGACAGGCACAGGTCCAGCACCTCTCGAAGATCCTCATTAAGTATGTCTGCCCTGCTTCAGTCAGGTGAACACTGTGTTGATGAAATAGCCCAGAGGAACTGCATGAACCCAGCTCTTTTTACTTACACTAAAATACTGCTTCTACTAGTCTTGGCAGGGAAAGGTGTTGTTTCTCTGAAACTCCCCACTCACCAGGTGGACTGCAGCAGCTCAAATAGCATTCCAGCCATCGTCTTTTGGAAAACAACACAGAAAATTGCATCAATATACAACTATGAGTCACTTGAGCATATACACTACTTTTATTGCTCCATTAATGATGTCTCAGTAAAAGACACCAGTGTTTTAATAAACAGCCTGCAAGACCTTGTAGAAAAACTCTAACTACCAAATGCATGAACAAATTCTTACATCAAATGTAAGAGTTCAGAACTGCTCTTTCAGACAGGAGCCTTTGACTCTGGGAAAGTTCCAAAAGATCTGAGCAAGTAGAGCCAACACATGGCAAGTAGAGATGTCTGTAAAATCCTCGATGGCTTCAGAAATAGCACATCAAAATCTCTGACTTGGCAAAAAGCTGTGTGGTGTGTGAATACAGCTTATTCGGTAACAAATGTTGGAATGCTCATTCATCTTTCCTTCTTCAGCTAGCTGCTTATGTGAGTGTGAGAGGGGGATGTCTTGCAGTTTCATCTGTAGAACCCCTTAAGAGGATGGTCAAAGGTAATGTCCAGGTGCACGTTTGATTATAATGATTGCTACAAAGTAAGCATGATTATAGTGATTGCTACAAAATAAGCATCGTGTTTCAAAGCTTCTCTTTCAAACAATGTGTTAGAAACCTACAGGCTTATGGCAGGTACAGAATCTCAATGGGAATATTACAGTTCTTTTAATTATGGAGCTGATAGAAATTAAATTTTCTGATCTCCCAGCAATTCCTTCAAATTTAAGGCTCCTATGGATCTAACTGCCACTGAATTAAAATCTCAGTACCTGAGGATGAGGTAAAACATTAAGTTGTGGTCATAGAGCTAAAAATATGTCATTGACATCAAACTGGTGCAACTTAAGTAATTTTCCATGGAAAAAAAGTTTTCTCCAGAATGCCTAAGGTTGTAATCCTGCAGGAATAAAAAGTATTTCCCCAAAGAAGCTGTGACACTACTCAAACTTTGCCTTAATTTTCAAAAGCCCATAATTACACCCTAGTAAGTTGTTTACTTAATGCACCTTGACAAAGTGATACTTGGTCAAGAGGAAGACTCTCCCAAGCATGCAAAGAGCAATTTCTTTTCAACCACTAGTGAAATAAAATCCCCTAGAAATAACTAATGTCCAAGATACAAAGCCAAGCAAAAGAAAGTCCTTCTTTTTCATGGCTAGAGGTCCCTTTACCTTGACTGAATGCTGTAGAACATGCTTTATTTGTTTTTCTAAATTTCCTGCCTCATTAGTGCGAGAAACCTACTGAGCAATGAAAAAACTCCAAAAATGTTTTCCAATGTTTACTGGAAAAACTGGCCAGGAAATCATGGTCAGGAACTGCAGGGTGGCCTTCTGCGCTAGCTCTGCCCTTCCCAGCAGGGCAGCTGGGTAAGCTTTTTTATTCTGCTAATGAAACCCAGGTCAGCTGCATCTTTTTGCAAGTCTGTCTGACACTGGACACCTAAGCAAAAAGGCCCAAGCACCCCAGCATTTTTAAATTCATTATTGAGAATGGCACAAGTGTGATCAGAACTCACACTAAGGTCCATCCTTTGACTCACAGAAAACTGAGTTATCTTCAGCAAAGTCATGGATAGTAGTTTTAAAAGGGAGTATCTGCAGCTCCTGCAAAAAATGCTACTGGACAGCCTCAAGATACCTTACAAGAAAGAACTGTACTTTTATATTTAAAAAATAAACAGGTCTGACTAACTAACCAGAAAACTGAATATGTGTCATTTTCTTCAAATAAAATGCTGGATGCTGAAAATCCCAAGTCCTACATTTCTGTTTCTGCTACAGCTTTCTCCACCAGCATTATTATTTAAACCGCTGGTAAGACCCCCAGACAGAAGATAATTTAAAACTCCATTCTATGTACGTGTTACAAAAAGATTACTCATGCACTAAAAAGGCTAAAGTCTTCCTGAAAATTATGGTCTTGTGAATAATGAATATTTCACTTTATCTGCCATGAAAAACAGAGACAATAACACTGCCTCCTACTATGGATTTTGAGGCTAGGACACACAGTTCATAAATATTTGGGAACTGCTTGATTTCTAAGGTGCAGGAAACTGAGGAAGGATAAAGTCTTATGTAGCCTTTCCCTCCAGAGCAAAACAAGCATTGCAAAGAAATTATGTAGCGCATATAGCTGTTGCAAAATACGCAGTTGTAGAATTTTGGATATTTTTTTCCACATGAGCATTGAATAATCCAGTGACTTTGGGGTATTTTGGTAACTAAGACCACATTCCTTCACAAGTCATCACAGTAGATTTTTTTTATTAATAATTGTATTAAAATGTTCATTAAGTTACAGTAACACTGGAAATATCACTTTCTTGTACACCCTCACTATTAGATCATCAGTTTGACAGTGAAATACCCCAGTTCTCAAACCAGCTCAGAAATATATGTATTTCAGTAGATATTAAAATTACTTGGTCCTTAACCAGGTCTCTCTGGCTTAATAACAGCTAGAATTTTACAGCAGATGCATCTGCTATTAGAGATTTCTCTTTGCCAAAGTGTTCTTCTGGCTGGGATCAAACCCTTGGGTGTTGTGCTGGAAAGCTTGCCAGAATTAGGGGGCTTGTACTACATTTGGAACTTTCTATCTATTCCTCAGTTTTCATTTTTAGTTTGCTCCTCTTTTCTGAAAAAGGTCATGGAAATTACAATGCTGTTAAAAAATTACAACACACAATATTCATGTGACATACTTCCATAACAATCATATCTTGTCAGAATGTCAATATTTCCGATGCTCTAAATGTAATTCTGCAGGAGAAGGAAATAAGTAACAAACTTGTTCTCATGTACATTAAGCTAAATATAACAACATAGAAAGCAATTTTATACAAACCTGTACAGTATTTTTTTTCTCTTTTTTTTTTTTTCTTTTTTCTTTGGATTTGGTTCTAATTTAAGATCTTTTAAATTCTCCACTATTTTTCTTTGCAAAATATTTCCATATTGATATCCTACACATGGTAGCAAAGGGGTTATAGGCCTGTGCAAAAGAAAGAAAAAGTGACTGATTGTATGATATACAGCCAATCCAAAGCTTACAGAGGTTGACTCAATTCTTTGTTTTGGCTTCTGTTGGTTTTGGGATCAGAATCTACAGCAGGGTTTCAGAAACCCTAAAAGTTTATTTTAAATAGGAAATTATGAACTGCAAGCCAAACAATTTATTTGCAATAAGGAGAGAGAAAGAAGAGCAAGTCAGAGATTATTCTTCTTTCCATGCTGTGGATTTCCATGCTGGGGAAACAGCTCTATTCATAGTTTTGCTTTAAAAATGACTTCATTGCCCATCGGAAAAAAAAAAAAAGATAATAATAAAACAACAGTTATTATTACTATTATTGTTATTCTCAAGAAGCAAGGCTGAAAATATGAAGGCATCTCATACCTTATGAGGCAATAAAAATTGTGAATTCTTAAACACATGATAGTGTGTTTTCATAATTTAGAATTTCTGCCTTTTTGGTAATTCCCGTGAAAATAGCAATTTTAGACACCCAAAGCCCTTTGGATCACACATGTATTTTGAAATCTGAATTTCCATTGCATACTTAATTTATCCCAGCATTCCTTATTGAAAGTATTAAAAGCAACAATTTAACTGGATCCCACTATCTGTTCAGCTCATCTCAGAGATTCTGTTCCTCCTTTGCTTTATCTGGCTGTATTTTCCGAGACCTGTTTCCCATTAGTGGAGAGCTCCTGCCTTTGGAACAGCTACTGGAGGGCTTAAAAGTTCATTCCAGTGAAGACTGATTCAAAAACAGATTCCTGTGTCTTAATGGACTCTTTCTTCCAATTAAGACAACAGTGGAGCATAGATTTTCTCACCCCACATCAGACAGTGACACCACATTTTGCCTCTGACAAGAGCCAGTTCTGGGTGCATCTGACAAAAACACAGCGGGCAGCCAGAGACACAGAACCCCTTGAGAACTTTCCCTGGGCTGACACCATCAAGGAGGTGACTTTCATTTTAATACTTGAGGGGTTTATGTTCTTAACATGATGGGCTACAGTTCCATTGGTTACACATTTTTGAAATACTTTTAATCCAGTTGTTCTCAAATTCATTAGAATTCCCTATCTACTGCAGTATAAGAGGAATCTTAGTAACCTCTTCCAGATGGTTGTGTGTTTTTCTTCAGTTTTACCCTATGTATTTATGTTAGCAGGAAATCTCTCTGATATTTTCCTTCAATGCCATATGTCTTTGTATAATTTCATCTCTGTGTGTATTAACACACATTATCTTTACAAAAATGAAGAGTATTTCAGCTAGAGGAATTTCATTTATTTATCCAGTAGCAACGTAATCTCTTCCATTTCACAAGCTGATTTAATTTCTTACAAAGTTTGTGTGGCATGAGACAAATTGTTTTGCGAATCAGTTAAATTCACAGACTGAATTTCTAGGGTCTTCAGGCATCAGAATTTTGATTGATTTTGGATGGTGGGTGTCATCACTTCATTATTCCATGAGCTTTGCCAGCTCTGAAAACCAAACAAAATACAAAATAAACTGTACCTTTCATAAATCACTTTGTTGTTAATTATTGTGCAGCACTTTTCTCCTCAAGGAAACAATGTCTAAACTATACCCTATTTCTTCACTTTTTTTTTTTTTTTTTCCCAAAGACACTCTCTTTGGCAAAATGAAGGCTATAACTCCTGCATGGGATTTAAAGGACAAAAACAGAGGGGGAAAAATCCTCTGGTTCAATAAAATAATTCTGCCAGAGGAAAACTATAGCTAATGTCAGATTAGTGTGAAAGCCTACTTGGGCTACTTGTGCCTTGTCTTTCCTTAAGGCCGCCTTTCACAGCAGGATGGTGGTCTGTCTCTCACCAGCAGCCTACTTCCCACTTTAACTCCTCATTTTTGAACAATGTTTCCTCTTCTTGTCTGTAGTAACTTGTTCACAATCACAGAAATGTATAAATTCTGTGGAGTACAGATCTTTCATTCCGGAGTAGCTGCAATGGGAACTTAAAGTGCAAACTCAGTGCATAATATCTCTCATGGGCAGACACTTCCAGCAACTCCCCTCCATGCAGTATGGAAATTACCCAGGTATTTCCATATCTATTGCCAAAGAAATGATCTGCCTTTTTTTTTTCAAACATTAATATTAATCAGTTTTACAATCTATATTGCATATACTAATAAAAAAAATGTCACCACTGTCAATAAATCTATGCCAAAATTATTAACTGAGAACCTTTTCTATGTCAAAAGTTGTTGCAGGAAATTTTATGTCCTTGGGGTTTCCTAAGTGAAAGCACAGACAGCATTGAGGACGTAGTGTGTAACAATACCAGCCATGGTTACTGACTAATACCATCCTGCCACAAACTGTAATCTGTTCTAATTGCAGTACAGGCTTGGAAGAATACACCATTCTTCCAATGGGACAATCACCACCATGACATTTAATAGTTATAGAGTTGGATATTTAATGCATATAATGGCCCCCAGATATCCATTAAGAATGCATATATTTTTCTTAATATATTAATTATTGAGCATGTGTATCTGTGTATTCAAAAAGGATAGACACATGTCGCTCAAATCCAAAGTTAAGATAGAGTTCCTTGGGATATTAGAGCCATTACTCTCAATGTTGGTACTTGAAATCTGGAAAAAGGTATACAACATCAATTAAAACTACATTCAGTATTCATCAGTGGATTCAGAGACCTAACCTTACTCTCATTCAGAAGAAAATTTGCCTGGATATTTCTTAGGGTTTATTTTTAGCGTAATCTATATTTAAAAGCAAGATGGAAAACCAAAGTTTTGTAATGATCTGAATTGTAATAGGAATTCTAATTTGTTCAAGTTACATTTTAATTAAAAATAATTAAAGAACAATTATTTTTTGTAGATATATTTTTGTTGTGTTCTAAAATAGCAGCTGACTTAATTTTCCATACTTGAACTCTGACTATGGCCACTTTGGAGACTGCACTCAAAATGCACATAAACCTAAATCTTAGACAAGCATTCAGTTATGCACTGGCTAACTTCATTTCCACACAAATTGCACTGGTTTCTGAAAAACACTGCCAGAGCAAAATTAAAATAACATAAATGGGGATTATTTTAGCAGTACTGCCTTTGCAATCAAAATTTTTACAATCTAAATCATAGAGATTAACATAGTACAAAGTAACACACTTGGCCTTATAATAAAGGGTCATATCTTTAAAAGAAAATCCTGCCTCTCAGAAATCAAATATGTAATAACTGTAACTTCATATCTGACTTTTCTGACTAGTCCTGGTTCTTGTCATCCCCAAGTTGATATAATGTCTGGTCTTTATTTTCTAAGAAAAATATAAATGTTTCAAATTTTGTGGTTCTTCAGAGCAAAAGTGAAATGAAAGGAGTTATACTTTATCCAAAATTTCTCATTATGAGATACAGCAAAGAATACAGTGAAATTATTGTCCAGAATTTTTAATAAAGGTTAGTTAGCTGTATGAAATTTAAGTCGTATCTCTAAACTGAACCAGAGGTTTCATGCAGAGTTCATGGGTAAGGCAGTTAAGCCCCTTTTTAAGGGCTTACATCTACTTTTATGCAGCAGATTGGATTATAGCAAAGATTTTTGTGCAGCTCTAACATTCACTGCTATTTTGTCTTCCAAAACTGAATTCCACAGCTGTCAAGAAAATACTGTGCATTCAGCAAAGGTCTGATTTTGGGAGGCAACGGACCCAGTGAAACACTAAATCCAGGTCCACACAGCGCTGCACGGTGCTGGTTATGCATTTTAGCAGAGCTTTGAACTCTCATTCCGAGTCATGTCTATCAAAATTCATTGTATTGGGAGCATGCTGGAATAAACACATTTTTTTTTGTATTTTGAGACTGCCAAATCCCACATGATGAATGTGAAACTCAGCCAGCTGCCCCTCATCCCAAATCCTTGCCCTGTACCTGCATCTTCCTTTCTGTGGTGTGATACCACCACCTCTTCCCTCTTCCTCATGACCTTCCCATTTGTCTGCCAAAACCCACCACAGCCAGAGCCATGGCATTCCATGTGTTCAGCCATGGCAGCCCATGTGTGCATTTCGGACAATCTGCCAAATATTAATCTCATGGGTTAGTATTTAAGTGCCTTAATGTGTCCCCACTTTTCCAGTGTGTGTGCAAAACTGTTTTTTAGCAGCATGTTGCATTTATAATATATGTGCTTCTGCTTTTAGCCAGGGGACTATTTGCTATTCAGTTTAATAGTAAACATTAATACTTTTAAAATGCAGAAAAAAGCATTGGAATTCTGCTGTGGTTTTCCTATGTTTTTGGCTGGCTCTCTGCAGTGGAGAGGGTGGCAGAAAATCCTAGCATGCCAGTGGCACTGTAACAATCTCTTATGCAGCAATGGCCTTCTACACAACATTCTGATGTGGAAGTAGTGACATTTTGCAACCAAAATATTATTCTAAAATCAAAATTTTCTGTGCAGGTCTAACATAGAAGTTAGGAAATATACTGTTTTTCTAACTTTGTTCCTAGTTTCACAAAAAAATTCTTTGTAAAAAGGACATTGGTGGCAAAAGAGAAACAATGTGCAAGTTTCTGTAAAATATCTTGATGTTAACATGACATCAACACCTGAAAGGACATGAGTCACAGCTGAAACTGTGAATCCTCTCTAATGAAAATGTAGGCCAAACTAAAAACTGTATCTTTAAATATAACCAGAGTGATACTAAAGTAACACAGACCCTTAAATTTTTCAATCTTCTCCTGACATGTTTTTATTTTTCTTTCTATTATTTTGATTTAAATAATACAAAAATAATAGACTAAAATTGGTTCTGCTTTTACAGAGAAATTGCCATGTTCAGAAAGTCATGACTACAGAAACAGAAAAGTAACAGACATACAGCAAGACAAAAGATGAAATTCAAACTCACAGAAGGAAAACAAAGGCAGAAGGACCCCAATAAATTTAATGCTCATCAAATAATGTAAATAAATGACAGGAAGTAGAACATCCATAGTACTAAAAAACAAAAAAGCAGCAACTGTGAGATCCAGAGAAGATGAAATAAAAAACTCAACAACACAAAAGCAACTTGTGAGCAACAAGTAGAATGAAATCTACACCAAATGAACAATTAGCTACTTGTACTGTACACTGCTCAAAAACATAGCTACTGCAATAATCAGTAATAAGGGATATGTAACAAGCCACATAGAAAATGCAACAATTTACAGAGGAAAATATTCAGTCTAGATGTCACTGTCCTGTCAATCTAAGTATTAAAAAAATAGATATCCATGAGCAGAATGCATTTATAAATATGTGAAGATAAATCATATAGACAAAACGGTACAGAGGAAAATTTCCACAAGTTTTATGAGCAAGGTAGTTCTGTTAACAAAAAAACGCATGATGCTATATAAGTCCCCAAATTTAAAGCAAAATAAAACTAAAATAAACAAACAAACAAAATGCAAACAAACAAAAAAGAAAAATTAAGTTGGGTTATCTCTAGCCTGGATTAGAAACTGACTGTTTTTTCTGAAGTGTAATATTGGACCTATATATCTGAAGTCTATATAAAGTCAGAATTGGATATTTGATTTATTTTCAGTGAATCAAGTTGTTTCAGTCAATTCTCAACAGCTGCCAGGAGTCTCTGTATATGATACATTTTGCCTTGGGTTTTTGTTTTGCTTTGTTTTAAAGATTTGTAAGTGTTTCCAATAATTTCCTCCTGTGACTTAATCTGCTACCCAGATACCCCAGAAATGAGTGAAGTCAAAATAGTAGGAAGTTTTAGTGAACTGCATAAATAAAATATTTTGCACATAAGGAGTTCTCTTTATAACACAAGCTGTTCCACCTCTTTTTAGTATGTTCCTATTTCTAAATTTGTCAACAGCATGAATAAAATGTTGTGGACTCCGAGAGCTTTTAAGTTTGAGGCATCCAGAAACTTCCAAGCTCAGTGAAGGATCCAGGCTGTGAAATGCACTGGAAAGCACCCAAATGAAGCATGTGCTCTTTTAGCTATCTCAAAAGGACAGGGAATATCCAAAATATCTATGCACCACACAGTGGGGATCTCAGAGGCCACTTGATGGGGATGGGCTATGAGCAGGAGAATTGAAGACTCCAGCCCTTATATGAGTCCCAGCTCCCTTGCAGATATATTTTCCTCCATCAGGGCCTAGGAGTAATGCACAAAGAATTCCCATCTCTTCCTTTCTGGATGCCCACTAGTGACTTCATCTAAATGGATGATTCACAGTGGTTTTCTTAAGAACTTGATGGAAAAAGAAATTGGGTCAGATTTAGAAGTGTATGTTAATAAACATATTGAACAACCTGGTCAATGGAATGTGCTAACAGCTCTCCTGAGTAGTGTGACAATGACCTACTCCTCACACTTCCTGGGAAAAGTGTGAGAGGCTTGGAATCATAGAATCACAGGATCATAGAATCATTAAGGCTGCAAAGACCTTTAAGAACGAACTGTTAACCCAGCACTGCCAAGTCCACCACTAAGCTATGTCTTTCAAACACCTCCAGAGATGGTGACTCAACTACTTCCCTAGACAGCCTGCTCCAGTGCTTCACAACAGTTACAGTTTCCATTAAGAAATCTTTCCTAATATCTAATCTAAATCTCGCCTGCTGCAACATGAGGCCATTTCCTCTCAACCTTTCACTTCTCACTTGGAAGAAGAGACCAACCCTCGCCTAACTACAACCTCCTCTCAGGAGCCTTCTTCAGGGCAAACCACACCAGCTCACTTAGTCACTCAGAACTGTGCTCCAGACCCTTCACCACCTGCATTGCCCTTCTCTGGACGTGCCCCAGCACCTCAATGTCCTTCTTGTAGTGAGGTGCCCACAACCAAACATGGAGCATGAGGGGCAGCCTTACCAGTGCCAAGTACAGAGGGACAATCACTGCCCTGGTCCTGCTGGCCACACTATTGCTGAGACGAGCCTGGATGCCAGTGGCCTTCTTGGCTATCTGGGCACACTTCTGGCTCGTGTTCAGCCAGCTGTTGACAACATCCACTCCCATACAACATTCCTTGTGTTACCTCAGCACTTCTATCCTTACAGCCTCTCTATTATTCACAGTAAATTATTTGTAGATGCTAAATATGCTTTGTACATCTTCTCTTTACAGAATACATGCAGACTGCATGCAGAGAAAGTGCTGCAGGAAATGCAGATTTAGCTGCAGGTAAAAACACAGAATTCTTTGACTAGAGCCCTGAAAAGCACAAAACCTGCAGACTAAAATGGCAAGAGGAGTACGATGTCAAGGAGTACAATTTGTGCGTGTATGTGTGAAGAATTTAGGGGTGAGCAGTTATAATCAAGTTAAAACAGATCTGTAATCCATAGGAAAGAGGACTTTCTGAACTTTCTGCCACTGTCAGGGAAGAGGAAGCTGTTGAACTGGGAAAGTAGGTATAATTTCAGGAAAGAAAGAGACACCTTTTCTTATTAAAGATCTGCAATCTGTGGGACTGAAAAAAATGACATGAGAAAATGGCAGGGAAGGGGGTAGAAAATGTCTGAATTCAAGGTCAGAAGAGATGCATTGGGATGGAACAGGAAAGGGGAACAATGCAGCTTGGTAGGAACAGAGCCAAAATGTAAATGAGATAATAAAAAATGTTTCTTTTCCAGCTGGTTTTTTACCTCTTTTTGAAAAGAATCATCAGTCTTGAAAACCAAGAGGTTTTCTGCTTTTAGACAGAGAATTTAAAAGCCGCAGAGCATCTTTAATTATCAGTGCTGTATCTGTGCCTCCTCCACTGCTTCATTATCTTCTTGACTGAGTACATGAGTGGCTCACAAAAAGGATCACAGACCCATTAGGCTTGAAATCAGAGGGCAAGTGGAGTTCTTGAATAACTTTCCACTTGGAGAACTGAAAATAAGCACCCTAGTGAGTTTTTAGAGGTACTTGATACCTTTTTATTTATTATGTAAATATCTGCCTTAAAGCCTTCTCATTTGAATGGACTCAATGAGTGTTTTCCTGGACTCAAAAGTACTTTCACACTCAGATGCCAGTGATCCACAAGGGCACTGTGCATCAAGCTGAAATGCTGCCAGGTCTACAGAAGCATTAATGGTAATGAGAAACTAGAAACAGATATCAGCTGTATGTGTAGGTTATACCTAAACAGAATAAAAATTTCATCTTTAAAATAATTTTGGTTCTTGCACTTTTGTAGGACATGAATGAGATTTTTCATAATAAAAACTGATATTTCTACATGTGCTTATGTTGCCTTCCTATTCAGAGGACAAACAAAAAGGAAGGTATCCTCCCACCTCACCTAGTTCTCCTCATTTCTGGATGAGCAGTATTTTTCACTTCAGGAAAAGGAAATGTGAATGAGGATGTTATGCTGAACACAGCAGAGAGAAAGGAAATGTAAATATTATTCTGGAATTTGCCAAGAGTGACATGCATCACCACAAGACTGACTGATCTCACTCCCATGTAGGTGACCTTCATAAAGGCTCCTTTATGGCTCATAGGTATGATTTTTTATTAATATCCATGAAACAAATCAAATTCCAAGGCAAGGCTTTGATGACCAGCACAAAATCTAAATTAACCATATCTTAGAAATGTATCACTGAAGCAGATTGCTTAAGTTGTTTAAGTTTGGCTTCAGTAAAGTGCCCTTGCAAGACGAGCAGCCTAGGATATCTTGTAAGGTACAATGCATGTCCAACACTTGCAAAGATACATTAATGATGACATATTTAAAGCTCAGGGGTGGTCTTGGCTAACAGGACTGTGTCTATTTAGACCTTTCACACAGAAGGGTTATCACAGAACCGTAAAATCACAGAGTGGTCTGGGTTGGAAGTGACTTTAAAGACTATCTAATTCCAACCCCTCTACCCTTGGCAGGGACATCTCCCACTAGACCAGATTGTTTAAAGACCCTTACAACCTGTCTTGGAACACTTCCAGCGGTGAGGAATCATTGGGTGAAATCTTCCAGTGTCTCATGACCCTCTTAGTAAAGAATTTCTTCCTAATTTCTTATATAAATCAACTGACTTTCAGTTCTTTAGAAATACCTTAGATCTGATTCTGCAGAAGATGGGCACTTTTCAGAGCTAGACTATAGTCTGGCCAAAAGCACTAACAGAAACCTTAAATATATCTAATTATTTTAAGGGACTTTTATTCTGGCATGTAGCTGAAATATTTTTTAAGCACCTGTGTCTTAACATATATAGGTGAACATACACTTAAGTCATGTTGCTCAATTTGCCAATTGCTTTACCATGTGATAAAGCATGCCAAACAGAAATCCAAATGTCATCATTTTTTCAAAATTCCCATCAAAGCAAATATAAAAATGTTAGTCTTACAGGTAAGGAGGAATGTCACTGTGAATTGTCAGTGATGAAATCCAAATACTGGCATTCCGTTGTGTTAACAGAGCCAAATAAGTGAGCATGAGAAATAAAAAAAGTAAATGAAACAGTCTTTTCTAATATTTTTATCCTTTTTCAATTCAGTTCTTTCAAATTTAACTTAGCTTATCCTTTCAAACCCATTCCTGACCACTGCATAGGCATTTTTCCTCTAGATAAAGTTAATTAATTCTGAGTAGCATTTCAACAGCTCTTGAGCAGATGTTTTTAGTTTTAAGTGGACCCTGCAGACTCAAAACTAATTTGCTGAATTTTTTCACCACAGAAAGGAAGTTAATGAGTGTCTACTACCACATTCCTTTCACCTTCAGTCAACTTACTGTTTTACAGTGTTTTTAGCACCCATGTTACAGCAGTCTCATATTTTAAAAACCATAAAATCTAGTATAACAATTAGTTTTGATATATTGCATGAAAATTATTGCTTGTATGGTTTTTTCCTTATAATATGCTAAACCTTGTATGATATAATATTATCTGAATGACTGACAAAAATTTTTGGCATAAAATTTATTCAAATTTCTTTTTTTTTTTTCCTTTGAAATAACTGAAAGACAGCTCTGCCGTGGTAATCAGTTGAAGTAATTTTATTTTCTGAATAAGTAATCGGACCAAATTATAAAATAATTGAGTCTACAAGTGACCTTCTGATGTATTCCTGAAAAAGAGATTAGTCCTTATAATACATTTAGACCAACAATTAGTAATTTTTTTAATTCATGCAGAATCCATAAAACTGTGGATTTATAGGCATATATTTGATTTTTTGTATAATTGTAGCATCACTGGATTTCCCTTCACTCAAAAGGAATACTGATTTCCACACCTCAGGGACTTGATTTTGATCCAGAATGAGAATCTGTCCCACATTCAGAATATTCACTGAAGGGAAGAAACAAACCAACCAGCAAAACAAAACAAAACAAAACAAAAAGCCAATCAAAGAAAAGCCCTTACCCTGCAAATTTTCACTTGATTTTTATCTACAGGTGAGATTATTTAATTTGGTTCCTCTCTGGCCAAAGGCTGGAGAATGTTGTCCTCTGATGCCTCATTGGTATGCGTGATAGAGGTGATAATCCATCATAATTCTAGTGAATAAATAACAGAGTGCTCAAGGCACATTGTGCTGTGCCTTGTAGATATACCTACAGCAGATAATAAAATTTAGATGTCTTTACATAGCATTAACCTAACTCAAAAAAAACCAATCTGCTAGGAATGGATATCCACAGTATGAGGCCATTGAGACACCGGCTTCTATCAAAATTAGTACAGCACTTTGGCCAGAGTATCAGGGACTGAGAGGAAGGTCTAAGGAACTGAGCACTCCTTTTCCCAGTATAGGTCATTACTGAAGAACAGAAAAGCAGCAATTTATGCTCTAGTTAATACTAATGTTACACTTATCTAGTAGATAACACAAATTTTGCTATTCAGTTTAGCAGTGTGTCACACTTCTCACCTATTCCCTGCATTCGTAGAAAACTAATTGACAATATCAGCACTGAAGGTTGCCCAATCTGTAGCAAATAAGGCTGTACATCTGATATTAAAAAATATCACAAACAAACACAACACCAGGAGGATGGAAGAAAAGTTTAAAAAATACATGCTATGAATAAAACCCATAAACAACAACAGCAAAGTGTTTTCAGAGAACAAGGATACTTGAAAAATGTTTGAGCAAATGGATGTGCATTCAGGTTACATAAGGATCTACACTCCATCTGTGGTCTTCTTCAGTCTCAGAGATTTTTATAAGGATATTTCTCTATTTTCCATAAGTAAAAAAATTGAGACTCCGTAGTTAAAATTTGAGTCTGTATTTTGATAAATTTACTCAGTTGGATCCTATCCTGCTCTTCAGTTAACTTTCAGTAATTCTAGTGAGACTGCTCATAAGGTACAGGTGACTAAATCTGGAGATATAAAGGCAGAGCCATACTTCCACATGGGTTGGCAGATCTTGTTCTGTGAGAATATCAGTGTGTTTTAAGGCAGTATCAAGTACAACTTGCAGCTCTTCATCAGGTGGCCCAGGTTTTCAGGCAGGCATAGCTCAAAATGTTTATATATTATTAAGGAAAAATCTGGTCCATTTTTTTCATCTAAGTTGGCCAAATCTCAGCAGCACTTCTGCAAGATCCAGCTGCTGTTATGCCTAAATTTCCAGTGCACTGGGTTCCCATAAATAGAACCAGCTCAGACATGAGTAACACACTCCCCAACAACTTTCTAGAACATAAGCTTAAAGAAATAACTGCCTCACCTAGCAGCACTGCATACTTTGGTCCAAATATCACTTTTTAAAAAAATATTCAAAAGGGCATGGTTATTTTGGCAAGCGTTTTGATACTTATTGCTCCTGTCAGTTGCAGACTGTGGGAGTTTTCAAAGAAATTCAGCAGCTCATAGGATGAATGGCAAAACTCCTAATGATGATAAGCAGGCCTCCACAATTTTAAGAAAGGAATCTTTTTTTCTGTCTCAAAGTTGGAATTAAAACTGATTTAATTAATTTATACACTGGGAAATATCTTTGTACTTCATTTAATTTCAGGAGGAAGGACCAAAATAGAAAAGATTTGATCACTGAAGAACAAAAAATGAGCAGGCCAGCTCCTTTATTCTGATATATTTTATAGTATGCATCTTCTGCATCTGTGTGAAGTCATCCGGGCTTGTTTCTTTGTCTTCACTCCTCCCTGGTACAATGAAGAGCACTTCGCATGGAAACCTCATAGGAATGAAGGGAACCACACCTGTACTGAGCTCCAGAATCATCACCACTGTATAAAGGTCAGCTTTAAACCATCTGAGTATGTAAATCAAAACAGCAGCATGTGGCTTAACTGCACTCCAAGACCTTGCCAGAAACCTGTAAGTTTGAAGATTGCATAGTCTTCCTGGAGCTATAAATACAATTTTAGCAGCCATGTCAATACCAGCATCTACAGTACCACAGCCCTGCATTACTTTTCAGTTTTATTCAGGCATGGATGCTCAGGTGTGTTCATGGAAATTCAGGGTTGTTTATGTGCTCATCATTTGCTATGAGTATTTAAAGATGGATTCAGTCCCTCATGGAGTTTTTTAAAGCATTTGAGTAAGCTTGGCACCTTGATTTCAAATCAGAATTTTTCAATAAACTGCTCAAAATCGGTAATTATTTACCTCTGGTTAGGTGCTAAATACTTATGAAAATCTGCTTCTGCAAGTGCATCTAAAGATGCAAGTTTTGTTATTTTTAGGTGACACCAGTTCCAAACCATCCCCTACTCTGCAATAAATCTCTATATGCTACATAGGTATAGTATAAATAAAATAAAATTTAAAAAAAAGCTAGAAGTGATCAAGTATTCTCCAGAAATCATTTGTAGCCTTACATTTCTTTAGGACTTTCTCCAAAAAGTTTTCCAGTTCAAACCCTGGTTCCCAGGTTTGTAAAATAGTGTTTTCCTGGCTCTGTGAAATCCTCAGGCTGCTTCTGATCCCACAGGGCTGTTCCACAGAGTGACCTGACTGTTGGACACTTCTTCAGAAATAAAACATTTGGAAAGTCATTTGGGTGGTTACCCAATCTGCAGAAAAAATACTAATAAAAGGTGCATACTTGTAGTCCGTGCTTCCTATAACCAAAATTGCCTCACCTATTTCTCACATAATTTTACCTGGGTCTTTGACTATTACATTTTCTTGGACGCAGTCTAGTTAAATTTTTTTTTTGTCTATTTATTTGTCATTATTATACACTCAAGTCTTCCATACCTTTCATTCTTCAGTGCCAATCGTGAGAAAGACAACATCCCTTGAATTTGAATTCTGAAGAGCTATGAAGTAAGATAAAAGTATGTGTACAGAATAGCTCTGTTTTAGCTCTGGTAAAAATCTATGTTTAAATGGCAATTCCATTTTTGTGATTTATATGCTCATATATGCAAAGAGTCAAGTGCAGTATTGTACATCTTTACTTAATTGTTTTTACAACTTGATTTACTATGGGTCTTAAATTAGCCCAGAGTCTGCCTCATCTTTTTAATAAATAAGTTACAGAGCTTTTTCCAGGCAAATCTGTTCTGGAAATCTGCACCTTTCTTCTTTATTTGTTTTACTGTCACTCAGAGAATGAAAATGTATATAAACAAGACATCCATGAAATTCCATGCATTGGTGTCATAACTCCAGGGGCCTTGAATCTTCATATTTGAACAGTTCACTCAGACATCTGACTAGATGGAGCACAGATGTCTATGATATCACTAAGTTCTTTGGAAGACAAAGCATATTATTGCATATTATTCATTAACATTGAATATGTTTCTGTTTAATACGTGTTCCTGAGATCTAATTCCCAGTGTCATACAGGATGCTTTCTGCAGATAAAGAACAAGTTAATACAGCTCTGCTGGCACTTAAAGACTCAGTTCCAAAACCAACAAGTGGAATTAATCTAACTAGGTAGTTTGTTGTGGATGCTAATAGCCTACATGAATTCAAAATTAGATCAAACAAATTCATGGAAGAGGCCAATCAGGGAAATTAACTATAAAGCCCAGAAAATCTGATGGTGGTAAGAAAGTATGCTGCTATTCATTCCCTGTTCATACACTTTTTCCTATACAGCTGTTATTATCACTTACATAAACAGGAGAAAATTAGATCATCTTTAGTCTGATTCTGCATGTCTCTTTATATGGACTTATCTATATTTTGGAGAAATAAATAAAAATTCATAGAAAATAGTTTACTCAGATCAGTAAATGAATAGACCTTCCAATGTAATGAAAGCCACACAAGGAATACTAAAATAACACTAAAAATACTAAAATCATGGTAAAAGTCCTTTGGATTTCAGTGAAGACTCAAGTCAGTGACGAACAATACTATTACTGGAAAAAAAAATCCCAAAGTGTCACTACCAGACATATAATGCAAGCCTAAAATAGCAAACAATTTGCAAATTCCCCCAGAGAAGTTCTATTTCTTGCATTGGGTAAATCCTTTTGTTCTGCAACCTGGTTTTCGTATATGAAAATACTCCATTGCCTGCATGTTGAGCTGTCATACGCAACATTTAATTTGTTAAAATTCCACTCTGTTCTGTGCTTAAGGTGTTTGGAAGGTTGCTTGCTCACTGCTGTGGAAATTCCAACGTCACTACGAAAATCAGAGCTCACTCTCTCTTGTTTAAAGTTTTGTCACAGCTCCTCATATATCAGTACTTCCTGAATTAACAACAAAGAGAGATCCAGAGTTTCCCACTAAAGTAACGAGGGAAGCATTCCTGACTTCTCCCTCCCTCTCCCTCTGCCACTATTACCTGAACAGATGTGGACTTTATTTTGGGGCAGCTGTATTTCTTACCACATCCTGTGAGTGCAGTTTATATTAAATTCCTTTCTTATCTCTCTAATGTCCATTCTAGCTGTATGCCACAGTCTCTTTACAGTAAGAAAGTGAGTGTTGATTAAAGCAGTATAATAAATCATTTATAACTTCTGTAAAAGCCAATAAATGTTGATGTGGTCATATGCTGTTTCAAAATACACATTAATAAATATATTTAAATCAAAGTCCAGTTAAGGCTAATTTAAAAGATAAATGGTTAGGAATAAATATTAATGTACAAAACCAACCATCATTAGATTGCTGCTCTGCAGAATACACAGAGTTTTCAAACATAATTAATGTCTAGAAGTTTAATAATCCAGCTGCAATTTATTTATGTTAACCAATTTCTCAGGCTTTTAAATTCAAGACACTTTGAAATCAGATCTTAAAAGTCTCCTGAAACTCCTGGTAAATTGTCACAGTTCCTTAAAGTGATGCAATTACATTTCTCAGAGTTCATAAAAAAGTAACAGTTCATTTCTCCTTCTCCCGACTGCAGAAAAATCTGGAAATAAAAGTTCTAGTGCTCAAAAGTTAGAAGGGGGAGGAAAAAAGCCCAGAATATCTTGCCTTTAGATGATATTTAAAGAAATTCCATGATTTGGGAAGTTTCACTCATATTCATGAGTAGTTAGGATGAAGATAATCACAGATCTTTTTTGTGGCTTATCTACTAATATCACATGTAAAAAAGGAAGGTGTGATATTAGTACACAGCAGCATAACATGCCTTGTTCAGGTATGGATTGAAGGTAAAAATATTTTAGCACAAATTAGGGATCAGAATATGCAGTCCTAGAGTCTGAAACAATATTGCTAGTACATAGCCCAGATATGTGGGCTACTACTACTGCTCCCCACTGATTACATTTCAAAGAAATGTGTGCACAAAGAATGCTGGTGTGTGCTGTCACCAAATCTTTCTGTTGCTGTAGAGAATACCATCTCATGTATATTAATTGATTCTACTCTTTGTCTAACCTAGACAAAGACTGCAGGTATCCATCTTGATGTGAGGCAGAGAGGAATCTTTCTAAAAATTAAAAATAACATAGACACAAAAATGAAATTTCATCCTGATTTTTAGAGTAAATGAGCTTTGAATTTTAATTCTAAACAAAAACTATGCAAGGATATTTACAAAATCTTTCAACATGCTAAGGAATATACAACCTATACAATTATAACACAACCACATTTGTCTCCACAGAAGCTTAAAGTTTCCATAACATATATTTATGTGTAAGAATATCAAAACAGAACTTGGTTCTTTCATTTATTTTAATGTCTTAGTACCACTCTATTCATACCTCTCAATGTGAAATATATTAAATTTTTCCTTCCTTCTTTTTTTTTTCCCTGAGATAAACACAGACGTGCGGATACACTGTCAGGAAAAGAGATTCATTCTATGGTAGAGATATTAAGAAGATGCAAGTTACATCTGTGCATTCACAGTGGGCTTCAACTAACGTTGGCCTTTTTACCTCTCCTCCAAACCAAGATCCAGGAATCACAGATCCCTTTTTTCTGAGGATTTGCATTTAACATGCCATTTGCATTGACCACAGAGTGGGCTGGGCATCTTACTTTCTTAGAGTTAAAGCTAAATGAGATTAAATATTCCTTCTTTCCAAATATCACATTCAAATATACTAATACTTTAAAAAAGTAACATTACAAAGACGTCCTCATCCATGTGTAGTAGGTATACTATTTGACAGCAGATATTATAAATCTAGGGATAACTAATTATTCCTTCCCATGCAATTTAATTGTCTGTAATTGAAGTTCTACAGTTTAATAATTTTAGTGATTTATGGCTCAAAGCAGAGCTTGTTTCTCAGTGATAAACACAGACATCTCTCGTAAATAAAGTTATAGCAATTAAAATTTGAGTACAGATCAGATTTTTTCTCTGAAGTTAAAAGTAACTGACAGTAATGGATTGCATTCAGAAGTACTTCACAGCACTCTGAAGGGCTGCAGATCCCCAGTCCAGCACCTGCTGCCAAATGCCCAGCTGCTGTTTGAGGTTTATTGCATGGGGCCCAACTTACACAAAACTGTGAGGCCTGACTTACCCCAAACTGCTCCCTGCTGCCTGCAGCCTCTCCAGCTCTCAGCAAAAGTCAGGCTTGTGGCACTCCCTAATTCAGTGCTCCCACTAAAATGAAAAGTACAAGCAGATCCCTTCCCCCCTACCTCTTCCAGTCGGTGGGGCAAAAGGCAGGGATCATGAGCCAGAATAAGAAAAATTTACTGGAAACAACAAGATCAGAAACAGTAACAGCAACAATGTTAAGAACTAAAAAATACAAAAAAGAGGGTGATTCATATACAGAAATTGCTCCCTGACTGGAACCCGTGTGGAGTGAATCTTGAGGCAACCAAACACCATTTTGCTCCCAACTGCAAGCTACAGTCCCCTCTTTCCTGGAAGTGCGAATCCCTTACTTCTGTCCTCCACTCATGACATGAATGATAGAGAATAACAACCCAGTCATGCCCACAAGGCTCCAGGCTCTGCCACCTCACAGCTACTGCAAAACAATGACCTCTGTCCTGTCAAAAACCAGGACAACTTGGAAGAATTGCTCACCAACCCTACCAAGTTTGAACGCTACTGGTTCTGTTTGAGATCCAAAGTCTTGTGGAATAAGAAATTAACTGCTTTTGCAAAATACCTGTTAGCCAAATGAAAGCCGTAATTTTACCCTGTAAAACTGCTTTTTTGCTTCCTCAGAAAGGCACTTCTACAATGTGGCTATTCATACAGTCTCACATTTTTCATGGGAAACAAATTCTGTCTACAATTTTCTTACCTAAGTACAACTTTCTGACTAAGTAATAGCTCAAATAAGATCTTTCCAGAAATTCATTGTAAGAGACACCTTGGTTTTTATGATTCACCTACTCAGTTACTTATAATAATCACAGAAAACAAACCTTCAGACTTTACAAAGTCTCCCAAATCTTTTCACTTTCACTTTAGATAATGTAAGAAACTAAGTATGTATAAAGCTAAACACCTGTAATGACTTCCTTGCATCATGCAATTTCAAATCTAATAAACCCCTATGCATTGATTAAAAGTGCCTATTCTTAAAACGTCTTCTTTGTGGGCTTTTTTAGAGCAGTGTTCCTGTACATAAGCATTGCTAGTTAAACAAGACAAGCAGATGAAATAAATACAAGAACTGAATAACATTTGCAGGAAAGAGTGAGCCAAAGCAAAGCTTTCACTACCTTTCACTAAGAGAGGGTTTAAATGAGCAAGGTTTGACTCTAAGAAAAGAAAAACTGCAGAAACTAATTGTGAACTATAACTATTCCAAGTAATCAAAATAAAATATTTTTAGATTTTAATCAATGCACTTTCCCATAGCAATGCTAATTATCACTGATGTTTTTCCTCTATCTCATTCCTCAAACACCCAATGACTGAAACCTCCAATGAGATCAAAACATCACCCTGATGTGAAGATCTGGTTCACCTTCTAAGCCATTTGTTTTGAGATTTTTTTTTCATTATTTACTATGGATCTTGTGATCAATCAGTGTGTCTGGGCAGTTTGGGTACTGGCAGAGCAGATGGCCTCCTCTCTTCCTATATATGCTCCCAAACATTTTACCATGTCATTTCTAACTCACAGTCTTCTGGTAATGGATTCCTGCTAGTTTGTCTCACCTAGGAAAATTTACATTGAGACTTAACTTGTATAACAGGACTGAACTCAAGAATGTGTAAGTCATCACCTAGCATGCCTTTTCAGCTTGTGCCTGTAATCATTTTCCAGTAGTGCTCATGTCAGAGAAAGCTGGAAAACATACTTGTAAAAATATGTACAGAATTGAAAAAAAAAAAAAAAAACCATCAGATTAAACACTACCAGCTAATTCAAACTTCAAAAAAAAATTCTTTACACAGATATATAGAGCTACCTCCAAAAATAACACTTTATGTGGCAGATACACACGTAGGACAGAAAAGTGGTCAAGAGTAGCTGAGTCTTAATGATTACTGCATCCCAGCTTGGCAGGTAGAACATGTCAGTTCTACAGGCTGTTCAGAGTGTCCTGTCTTGTGCTTGAGATGCATTTCCACATACCTCCCTTTTTATGAAAAATTGACCTTGTCCTACTTTCAGTCTTTTCCACTACTATAAATAAATATATATTCATGCACTTAATTTTTCCATTCCACTTTAGCAACAGGCATGTCAGACCTTTCTGACCACTGGAAAGGAGTATATTAACAACAACAACACACTAGTTCAGTCTGGTTCTGTCCTGCAGCTCTTCCATGAAGTATTCAGAGTTGAGAGATGTTTATGGACAGAATATCAATCCTAGTTTTGGGTATTTCACTACTGGCATGACAAGCGCCATTGCTTTCCTATAAAATGATGACAGCTGCCTAGAATAATAAGGAAATGAGCAGAAAACTCTTCAGATGAAATGAATATTTTTTTTAATTACCAGTTCTACATCTGAAAGTAAGGCATGCAGAGATCTGTGGGTAATTTACAGTTTTTCCATCACAGAGATCAATGGGAGGGTTTTTAAACTATTTAATTCTTCCTACAGAATCTGCTAGCAAAGTAAGTCTAGTATGATTTGTAATATTTATTCCAAATATTTTGCTTTAGGTATTCTTATTCCATTTTTTAAAGTTACCAAAAGTTGCCCTGATGGGAAAAAAAAAAAAATATAGCTCTTTAGTTCACATTTTAAATATGTTGTTGATTTATTACAACACAATAGTGAAAATGCTGTTTCATTCTTGAGGTTTCCAAACTCTGAAGTGATCATTAAACAAATAAGCAAACACATGAGAAAATAATTTTGCCGTAATTAAAGCATGTCTTGCTGTATATTTTCCCAGTTTATTGCAGCAAAACATACTTTTTTGAGCTGCTTGAATCACGATGATGACTCTGATATTCTTTTATCTAACATTTTAGAAAAACAAGCAAAACAAACTATGATCCAAATAACTAAAAATGAAAAACCAAATCCCAAAATAAAATGTATGTACCTGCCATAAAATACCAGTATAGTCCAAATACACTGATAATCAGAAAATCTTATTTGTGCTTCAGATTTTTGTATTTGGCTCTTGTCTACAAAAGGGAATTGGAATGTTTGAGAGATTCAAGTCAAATATTAGCATAAAACATTTTCATTCACATAAATGAAATGCAGAGCCCTGGGAGAGGATATCAAAAGAGATTAAGGGCTAGACAAAGCCATAGCTAACCTCTTGTAGTGCTGGTGGTGTTAGATTTGTGGTAGCTTGGACTAGGTAATTTCCAGTGTTTCCTTCTAACTGATTAAAATTAATTGGTTTCAGAAGATCAGCTGGTCTGGCATAAATGGGTGTCAAGAGCATACTTAGAAGGTCTGATGTCATATAACAGCTTACGCTGATTTTCAGCAGATGCAATTTACAGTGACTTAGTGTATTTTGCAAAACAATATCCTTCCTCAAAATCCTGACTGACACCAGGTTTTTAAAACCAAGTTCCATTTATTAAATTCAGATAAGAACAGTATTACGGTTTACCATTCAGTTAGTTGAAACACTATAAGTGACTTAATATTAGCTGTTCTGCATTCCTTTCTGCATTCTACTCAAATACTTACATTGAATGAAAATTTTCTTGTACTCATGGCTAATGCATCTGATTAGAAATATACAATACACAAATGGCTAAGATACCAACATCATTTGATCATTAATATGACTGTAGACAATAACAAGGCCTTTCAAACCCAATTACAAGGTGCTGCCATTATATCAATTGTGGGATTTAAAATAGAATTAATTCAACATCAATGAACAAGAGATGGCGGGAAAAACAAGAGTGAGAGACATCCTAAAAGAGCTCTATTTTGAAACGCATGCTTGTTTGCAGTTTCTTATAGAACACAGGTTCAGGAAAATATTTTATGACCTAATTTCCCCCAGCAGCATTTGTTCTGAAGCTTAAATAGTAAGGAGCTCTGCAGTGCCCCATGCTTTGCTGATTGCAGCCCTGATGCTCTGCAACTAATGGGGCCCAGATGGGACCAAGAAAAAACGAACTGAGCTGGCTGGGAAGGGACTGATTTATAGTCCGACTCATTCTCCTCCCCCTCCAAAACAAACAAAGTTAAGGAAAGGCAAATCTACTTGGCTGCCACAGAAATCTCCAGCCCGTGTGACATGTGTACACTCTTAGAAGTCTCAAAATGGAGCAAGAAAATGAGACCATCAGATGTGTTCCTCCTGACAGCACAGACTACTTCAGAGCTAGCATAGCTGCTGTTTCTCTTTTGGACTCATTGTCTTGGAGAAACATAGGCCTAAGAGGGATGGTAGGGTCAGGTAAGCTGTGTGTGATATCTAAATTAAATGGTATGTATTTTCTGTGTGTATGGTGGGGCTAAGGCTCTCCCAGGATTGCTGTATCTGAAAGCTGTAGTACAGCAGAAGTCCAGCCTGTTTGTTTCTTTCTGCTCACACAAACTATCTAACAAATACTGTTTACTTGCCATATTGTGAGTTACTGGAGAATGTGTGAAATTAGGTATGTTTCCTTTAAAATAAATTCCATCTAGATATACAAATAAATCCTTCTTTTGTATACAAAACTTCTCTCACACAATTTTTTCTCTTTTCACAACTGTTTCCTTTTTGCATCCAAAAAAAAAAAAAAAAAAAAAAAGGATTTTTGTTAATGCTAAGAAACACTCTTGTGTAAGTCAAATTTTAGAGGGTATGTTTTTTCATCTGGCCTTCTTCATGTTTGTTGTAAAGTCTAGTGGTGATCCAAAAGCAATCTCATTCAGATAAAATTGTTTTATGAAGTTACAACTCAGCATGATTGCTTTACTACCTCTCCACCTGCAAGCTGGGATATAGGATTAAATTACATCTTCAGTAATATTTCCTATTTTTTTTAATATTATGATTTGGAAGTCAAATGCACATTTAAGTATTATTTTAGCTTCAAAAGTAGGACTCCAAAATTGGTGGCATCACACCTGCTTCTGCAATTTCAGCAGTATGTAGAAAAATCCATCTCTGATATTGCTGAAGCTGAGTGCATGGCAAGGTGTCTCTGATTTCACCAAAATAGTGCCATACAGCACTCAGGCAGCATGGTTCACTCACCTCTCATCTGAAACAGGCCTTCTAATTGTCTGCAGAAGCTGCTGACAGTAGGAAGTGATCATGAATACATGCTGGAGTGTCAACTTTAATGTGCTAACTAAATTAAATCTTTCCTGCACAATGTAATGTTATGTAATTTGTACACTTTTGTGCGCTGTATTCAAGTTGTTTTGTACAGCTTCTTAATTTATCAATGAATCTTTGCAATAAACAGCAAGAATCAGCTGTGGTTTTGTTCACTTTCTCTTAGGGAAATGAACTCTCTGCTTAGGAAATCCAAGATTTTGGAAGAACATGGTCCTTTGCAGTATAGGAAATCTGTATCTGAGCATTACAAGAACAAAAAAGAGAGATGAGGAAAAAGTTATTTTTAAGATTATCTACCAAACTAATTGTTTAATTTAATGTTTAAGAAGTAATTAGATGCTGACTGAGGAGCTGTTTAATAATGTTGCAGCAAAGAAAGTAGAGATACCCCAAGGATATTCATATTACCCTGCTATGACAGTGAAATGACTGGTAAAAAAAGAACAATTCCAATGCAAGAAAAAAGGAATGGTCCCCACAAGAATCTTTTCAAAATCATCCGGATGAGGATAGCATTTCACATTGCTATGCACCTAAAAGAACAATGATTATTTTGTAACTTAACTTTGCATTCTTGTCACAAAATTTGGTTATGAAATCTTAGAGTTTATATTTCCCTGGGAAGCAAAAGATGCTATTTGAAAAAGACAGACTCTCTGCTGGTTGCCATCTGAAGTGCTACCAGCCAACCTCACCTGAGGCTTTTGACATGGAAAGTGGGACCTGAGCCAGCAATGTGGCCAGGTGATTGCGGCAGAGCCTGAGGAGTGACAGGACTGACCTGAGGGCCATGGATGAAAAGGGATGGCATGGGAGAGGCTGGGAGTGGGGAGAAAGCTGGATCAGTGAGACCCACCTAACCCAAGAAGTTCTCTATTTCAGCCTCCAGAGTGTGTTGATCTATGCTCAGGTTCATGGCTTAGTGGTGGACTTAGTACTGTTGGGTTAATAGTTGGACTCAATGATCATCAGGGTCTTTTCCAACCTAAATGATTTTATGACTAAAATAGTTAGAAGCAGATGTGTATGTCTTAAAAAGGAACAGCATAATGTTGCATTTCTACTGACCCCTTGTTTCCTTTAATAGGAAATAAATAAGTCACCTGGTGACAGACACTCACAGCTGCCCCCAGAATTTCAAAGAGCCACCACACTAAGCAAGACAAACTATTTTCGCTGCAGGAGCATCAGAGTTTTAAACCCTTGTCCCATTCTGTGGGTGACTTTTAATAATCTTTCATTAAGATTGACTGCTTTGCAAATGAAGCCAGTTAGATGGTCTGATGCCTTCTGTTTGCCCTTCTACATGGAAGGCCAGCAGCAGTGAGTGTAATATTTCTTTTTGCCCTGAGCTAGTTTTGCTTGTGACATAAATGTGGAAGACCATTATTAAGGGTAAGTGATCTAGTATGACACTGCTCATTAAAATATTTTCACACTCTGCAGGCCATAAATCTATTGATGTTCCTGAATTTTATGAATGATTGCTGTGAAAAGTGAGGAATGTCTGCATTATTTTTTATTTGACATCTAAACTACACTATGGGTTCCAAATCTGTCATCATAGTGCTGAAATCCATCCTTGACACTGACTTGCAAGAATGGCAGGTCTCACTAGGAGGAAAATATTTTTTTTTCTGGAAAGCAGTGAAATTTGGCATTATAGGAGACAAGTCTTTGTAGGGTTCTTTGCCAGTCATTAAACTATGGCTGTCAGCTAGATGTGTTTCCCATGTAAATAAAACTCTTTCCACTGTGTAGTTTTTCCCTTCTTGAAGAGCTGTGTTTAAATATAAATGAATGCAGATAGTGATCACATTTCTTTAAAACAGAGATGGACAAGCTCATGAGGGTGGATGACGAGGAGAGCTGGCTTTCAAGAATTTTGAACTTTCAGATAAACTTTTTAAAAGCATAAAATTTGGCTGGTTTTGTTTTTCTTTCAATAGACTTTTGGGGTGAAAATTAATTTCTTTAACCAGTGTATTCAGAAATTAAAAAACACTTAAACAAAGCCAGCCTAAGAACTGGATACATTTTGTATTTATATTAAACACCAGCACATGCCATGATTGCTTTCCTTAGAAAAGGACTCTACTAAAAATTAATGCTTTTTATGTAGAATATAATAAAGAAAACACTGTACCTTAAATAATTTTGAAGCACTGCATAATTCCAAGGATAGCAAGCATTCTCAACTCTCACTGATTTCAAAACCTAAGGCATTAGGCCTGAAGTATTTTTAAGGGTTTCTTAAGCTATACAAAAGTCTCATGTCTTTTCTAATGAAACTCTAACTCACTTGTAAACCAATTTAGTGCCAAGCATATCAAAATCTGAAGGATTTCCTGCAAGATTCTTGATCCAAAATAGAAAGAAATCTCCTTTCATCCACACCAAGCTTTTGAATAGACGTTCTCACAGTTGTGACCATGAAAACAATTAGAAAATGTGATGTCTTTAATTCCAATATCTTTAAGTTGTCTGCAGGCATGCCAGGTGGGTCAATACAGTAAAAACCTCAGCATGGAGTCTGCCCTAAAGACTATTTTACTCTAATTATAGAATGACACTGGAGTGAAAACAGGCCAGATAGTAAGGAAAATATCAAATCTTGCCTACCAACACACACACACACACACACACACACACACAGTTCTGAGAATATAAAATCTTTTTCCCTGACATAATTTAAAGGTCAAGCTGTCCCACCTATCTCCCATAATTTTATTCTTAAATAGAAGTATTGAGTAGCTTCAACTCTGAGTTAAGAGCATCTTTCATTAAGAATGTTACTGAGACTGCCATGCATGAGAAGTACCTTAATTTTCCATGGGCTGTGCTGGTTGTTTGAGTCTTTCTGGATGACTGGGATAGCAACAGGCAAGCTCGCCAGAAATCCTAGATCTCAAACTCCTTTGCAAATGCTCAAGTTCTTCCCCAGCTTCTTGCAAAACCTTCTGCTTTTCATTGTGTTCTCACACCACAAAGTCAAAAAGTTTTAAAAAGCAGAAAATGTTATTTTTCATCTTCAAAAACTCAGAAGGCTCTTTTTATGTAACTCCAAAATCCTGTTGTGGGATGCTGGACTCCTGCAGTCCCGGTGGGTCTGCTTAGGTCAGAATTGAAGTGACTGGGCCTGGTTGACAAAGCCAAGTAATAGCTATGAATATAAACAAATAATATTACTACCTTACTTTACTATGTGTATTTGTGTATGGTTATGCACATTGGATGGTAGTTATCTGTACCAAGGCTCAATCTCAGCGTCTCCTCTCTTCTTCCTGGCTTAAAACTTCCCCAAACAATTTTCTGTTTGACCTAATTTTGCATACATGTGTTAATCCAAGGATACTTAGAAAGCAGGCAGAAAAATTGCTTTAAAAATCTCCAAGCTTTGAATTTTTCTGCATTCAATGAATTGTTAAGGGATGTTTACTATCCAATATCTGCTTCTAATTTATGTACTGGTTATTCTTTCTTCCTCTTTAATAAACTTCCAAGCAATATTCTGGGTATAACCAAAACCCAAAATACAGTCCTTGATCAAAAAGCCTTACAGTAAACAAAAGTTTATATAATATTCATCATATTGCATTTATGTTCTCTGCTCTCCAGAAAGAAATGTAGTATATTGACAAAGTAATTTGAAGTCATCCAAAGGAAGTAGGAGGAAAGAGTCAAAAGCAAATTATTTTCTTCAATATCAGGTAATCATTTCTGTCTGGAATTCTAATCTTGTTTGTGAAGAATTCCAGTGTGAAGGACAGAAGCTTGCATATAATCTTACTTAATTTTAAAATAACATACACAGTAATCAAACTGAATATAATCAAGGAAATAATATTAAAAAAAAAAAAAAAAAAGACTCCTTCCTATTCTACAGAGGGAATGAAACAAAGATTTCTGAAACAGGAAAAGCTCCCCCTCTCCTTCTTGCCACCATTTTTTTTCCCCATTTACCCTCATATTTGTCGCCTTCCAAAAATGTTAAATCTTTATTCAGGATGTATGATAGGTATATATAAAACTGTGTTCATCCCAAATAGATTTATTGGAAATTGATGTCTCCTTGTTCAACTCCACTTTTCTAAGTCCAAAAGTAGTGTTGGGCAACACTGGGAAAGTTATTCACAGCTGGTCATAGCAAAGATATTTCACTGCATTTTACCTCTGCATTCTACTCCTGTGTGAAATATTGTAAATTATTCTTTTTATGGAACATTCACACATTGACCTTATCATTCTTACAGTATCAGAAGTGGAAAAATATTTAAATTTATCTCTGAGAATAAGACTTATAAAGAAAAAATATATTAGTTTTTATGCATCTTTTTGGACTTGTAGGTAAAATAGGCCTTTGGATCTCTAAATTTCAGTGGCATATGATCATTTACACTTAGTAGAGGTGTGGTCTTTGGCTTTTAATTTCCAAGAGGATGTACCAAATAGTATAATATCATTTCTATCTTACTGGAAGTGATAATAAATCTTTAATAGACGTTAATATGTTTTACAATGAAATGTAAAATCCTGCCGTTTCTTCTAGGAAGATGGGAAACGGGTTAGCGGAACTGAAAGACAAAGAAGTGACCAGTTGATTTGACAGTTGCACAAATGACGTGCAACTTTATCTAATATGGTATTAAATAAATTGCAGCTTTTATATTACAAGATGCTGAAATGCTGAGCATAAGCCCCTTCCTATCAGTAATAAAAGACACTGTATATCCCAGGACTGATGAAGAAGATGTTTGGTATGCATTTTTCACTGATTTATTGTTTCTGCCCTGGAAAATATTACTTGGAAAAGGCAGTCTCTGGACCCTTTGGAAGCAGGAGGATGTTGGAAGGGAGCAGAGGAGCAGGTCAGTGCTGTGCGCTCCGTGCGTGCTGGAGTTTAATCACGCTCTGGGCTTTCACCTCTCCTAACTGCGAGCAGATGATTCCTCAGCAGCTCTCCTTAGAAAAGGCTCTGTAGTGCTCCAGGACCAGCAGCAGGGTTGTTCATCATGACCAAAAGAGCAGTAACAAAAATTCAGTAATGGAGACAAGAGAAGATCCTCTGTTCTGGTGGGGGGAAAAGGAGCTGAAGATTGCTACTACCTCTGTATATATACCTCTGTATTATTTCCTTCTGAAGTAAGTTTGTTGTCACCGCTGTATAATTATCTCTTGCTTTACCTACAGGAGCTTTGTTTTAAATTGTTATGTTTTCTAAAACTAATTTTAATATAATACCCCATTGGCAGTGTCATAACCTAGCTAGAATTTAGTCAAGTTTCCATTGTAAGGATCTCTTTTTTAGATGTCCAAACTAGAATTTAGGGAGGAGAAAAAACCTTTCTGGGGCATAAAGGAATAAAATTCAATTTACACAACCTTCAGTCCTGGAGAACCTACTTTTTCTGAACCATTTCTTAAAAGTAAAGAGAGAAAAAATAGTTTAAGGATTACATACACAGTAAATTTTTTATTCCACTGTCTCAACTCTGTTGACTCCTCCTGTCAAGCAAAAACGATAGGCTTTGATATGATCAATAAGCATAATTATTTGGCATACAATGCAATTTTAATCCATTTTGAGTTTAGTTTTTTTGAGGTAATGGCATTTGGGTTTCTCAGGGGGCTGGACTGGGATCTGGTCCAACATATTCAGATTCATTAGCTGTGATTTTGTATCCCAAGGTAACTCTTTGGAAGAAAACAAATACATCTGGATTTCACATATATTGTAATGGAAAGCTGCAAAAGGAAATGCTAAAGTAACTATTTCATTGCTAGTGCATTAGACCCAAAAATATTACCAAAGTAAAATAGACTTAGGGAATTTAAGTAGCAACCAGGTTGTCCACAATATATTACAGTGAAAACTTATTATTCTTTAAAATAATGCTATGTGTCATGAGATGATGAGAACCATATAGAGTTTTCCAGGCTCATAAGTTGCATGTCTTTTCTTTAAGAGTAGTTTGAAATGTTGTCTTTTTTTCTTTTTTTTTTTTTTTCCACAGAATCTCAGAAGAATCAAATAGAGTGAAAAATGCCTATGTTTTGTTCAGACTTAATTTGATCAAAGTTGAAAGTCAAAGTCTACAACCAACAAAGCAGTTGTTATGATCTCTGTGGGAAATGCCATGGAATTGTGCAGCCACATGTGAAATACAAGCTTTTCAATGAACACATAATTATAAAAATATATAATTTTTTTTTTTCTGAGGAGAGCTCAGATAAAAATAAATATGTCTCTTTCTCTTTAGTGCCATTTTGTAAATACATAGCCTCTAAAGTCTGTCTCCAAAGGATGCAGTTTTAAGTAGTTTTCCTTTAAATTAGCAGTGGTAAAGTAGCCTTTAATTCTTGGGTGGGGGGGAGGGGAAATAATCACTCTTTTACTGTATAGTATTTATTGGCACAAAGCTTTGATAGTCCAAGTCTTCAGCTGCCTTGGAACACCTGTAAGATATCCAGTTTTTAAGTTGGAAAACTGTATGCAGTGTCGAGTCCAGCAATAACAGCTGTGAGACAGGTGTGATAGCAAGGAGCCTGGCCAGAGTGAGCTGAGCTGTCTCCCTGCCCGTGTCCTCCAGGAGCAGGACTGATTTGGGCCTCACAGGGGAGGTGCCTTCCCTGGACTTGGCAAAGCCAGGACCCAGACTCCCCAGGCTCAGCAGGAAATGGGCCATAGTCCCTCTACTCGTACACACGTCAGTCTGTGAGCTCCACAGGGTCTGAAGGCATGCACTCTTGCATATTAAATCTTTTCCCTCCAAATAGGCAAAATCACCTAATTCATCACCTTTGTCTGGCTACTCTTTTATCAAATAAGTGCTTGGATAAAGAAGATACAGTATATTAAGGCAAACACAGGTTAAACTCTCATTGTAAAGCTGGAAACAGCTTAGGAAAAAGAGTATAACTTCTCTTTAAAAGTGTTAGATTTATTTATTAAATTTCCATTTTTGGCTCTGTAGCTTTCACTTAAGATAGTTAAGAAATGCCTCAGCTGTTATACCTGCAGAAACAGCTCACATGGCAATATCCCCTTTCTGCTCAACAGACTTGAAACTTCAAATTTAGATCAGAAGTAATATTTGGGAGATGGAAATTTAGTGCCACACCTTCATACTTCAACTTGTACAAGCATTTATCTGATCTACTCTCTCCCTTTTTCACTGCAAGATATAATCTGTTAATGTAGTTGATGCCACTTCTGAATCAGTTTCTACATCAGGTGTTTATCAACATCAGAAATGAACCAAGGCTGCAACTGGATTGTGTTCTCATTTTATATGAGTAGTAGTAAGCATGGGCATTCTTTTATTCCATATATAATTGTATTGGCATTAATCTGCACTGTATTAATAGTCATAATATGTTCATATTCGTCTTTATAATATTAAAAAATTATTTTATTACAATATAACCCTCCTTTATTGCTTATCGGAATTGTATATGTTTCACAGATCATCACAGATACAGCTTTCACAAAGTACACTTAAAATAAAGAATAATGATTCTTCTCACTCATCTCACACTTTAGTTTCACTGGCATGAGACAGTGCTGAAGCACATAAAACAGCAGGGAAAGACAAACTGTAATTGCATAATTTCTCAAAATTACAGCATTTTTCTTCTGAGTATAATTTTTTCCTCAGCTACAAGAGGTTACTAATTTGCTCCAATACTTCAGCGAGCTATTGTAGCCTTCTTTGGGTAGCACATACTGTCCATCTGCAATAATCTCTGCACGCAGGGAAGCTTCCTTTTGTTTGGTTTGAGGCCAAGTCTCACTCTCCAGGTCACAGCACAGGCCTTGAGAGCTCATCTTTTCCCAGCATCAACTCTTCTCCAAACAGTATCTTCCAAACTGACAGGAAAACTGACAGCAAAGAGAGAGAGAGAGAGGGCAGCTTCTACAAGAAAATCAATTAGTAGTTCTCTGTATGCTTCCTGGAATAAGGCCTATCTTCTTACTTTGCTTTGTACACAAAAAGGAAAGAGGAAAAAGGCTGCTAACAATGCTCTGTGCCTAAAAGCACATTAAAAATTGTTAAACTGACTTTAAATCCATGGGAATGTCTATGAATATAAAATTGGCTGGGCATTTTTAGAGGTGTCAAGCCCACATTTTTCTAGACAATCATGCACATTGGTAAAAACTAAAAGTGCAAACTGCACAAACATTGTATATGTTCCCTTCAGCAATGGACAATCCACAATCAGCTCCTGTAGGTACTTCTGGTAGCAGGTGTCAGTAGGTCTCATGGTAGATTATCTTCCTTCTGTTATTTAACAGAAAGAAACAGAAACAATGCACACAGGTAAATCTTTCCCTTTAAGTTTTTCATAGCTTCTTCCTTTAATGGCACATATTCAGACACACGATACAGAAATTATTGTAAACTTTTACTGCTAGACAGTATTCATAATTAATTTTCAGTTCTGAATTTTTAGTAGCCCTGAATACAAACATTAAAGTCTTAATAATATACCAGTTAATTTTGCACAAAGTAATGGAAAGAACTTGCTAGGTCCTAGAGTCTGATTTTCTGCCTTTCAGGCAGAAATATTATATGATTATTTTTAAAAAGAAATAAAATTATGTAAATATCTATTTGAATTAATGATAAGTCTCATTATTATATGAAGGTTGTTCTAGAAGCTACCAGCCTAAAGCCATCTTTTAACTGTTTTGTTCTCAGACATCTCTGTCCTTAAATCAGGAATTACTTTTCTATGTTTACCTGCTGATATGTATATGTAAAGGATTTATGAGTGATGCCACTCTTTGCTTCATTACCTTCACGGCAAGTTCTAGAAATTCAGATGATTTATTAATGAATCCACCTTCTATCAAATATAATTTTCTGCCAATTAGTAGACTGAAAGAGAAAAGATCTCCTCATGGTTACTGCTCATGATACCTCACACAGCTTGGCTCTGAGGATATTGTAGCTGGCTCTTCTAAAATCATGTGTCTTTGACCTACAACTGGTCTTCAGAGTGCTCAGCAGGGTCTTAAACTCCCCAGAGCTTTGACTAGTCTGTTTTAAGGGTAACACTGGTGGCTGTCAGGTCTTTTTGGTTCATGAGCAGTAAATGGGGCAGTACATTGTTCCTTGTCAGTACCTCCAGCATGTGTAGTAGGAGTCTGTCTTCATCGTGTTCCAAGAACCTGATGCAGAACTCGTGCTGTTTTTCCATCAAATGTATGGGTAATTGAAGTCACCCATGAGGACCAGGTCCTGTCAGCCCAAGACTTCCTTGAGAAACCAATATAAGGTTTTGTCGGCCTCATCAACTTGATCCTGAACAAAAATATTTTCCTTTAAACCTTCAACCAGATTTTACCTATGGACAACTGTTGCTCAGATATAAGCGCATTCAGTTCTAAATAAATACTAAAATTACATATCTCCCACATTCATTTTGTTCAGAACTCTTGCACAGGAATCAAAACCAGTGGTTTGTGTCATTTGTTTGTGTTTTTCTATAGTTACATGGAAATTCTGCATACGTCTATCAAAAATAAGTTATTGTAAACTTGAGATTTCTTTAGAGTTATTTGTCATTTTATATGCATATTTTTTAGAAACGTTAATGAAAACTATGGCATTGAAATAATGAATTACAGAAATTTAAATTTAAAAAACCCTAGAGGACTGCACAGAAACACTCTCTGTAAGTTCAAATAATGAATTTGAACTAGTTATCTACTCATTTAATAGCAGAGACTTTTATTCCCCTTAGGTAATCAATCTTAATTATGTAAGCTATCTTGATTATCATAGCATTTCTTTCTGTACAACAGCATCAAACTGAATAGAACAATTGTTTTCTTTCTAATAAGTAAATTACAGATGAGTTAAAACAGATGTCATTCAAATATCTTTTTTCCCTCTGAAGGATCACAAGACTGATTACAAATATTGTGTATGCAGGAAGTACTTCATCATTGATATATATCCTTCTGGGAATGAGGGAGGGCAGGAGCATTGTAAAGCATGTTAAGGCTTGAAGCAACAGAGCCTTTGTTCAGAGGAAAAAACTCTAATCTTGTGTTAACAGCGCTGTGTTTGCCAGCCAAGTTTTTGTTGGCAGTTTTGAGAACACCGATCCAATGGCTGGTCATGCCTGTGCCAGGCACATACCTACCTACCCAGTGATGGTCAGCCCTAAAAAACTCTGAACTTGAGTCAGTTTTACCCCAAAGGCTGTGATGTTCAGGAGAGATTTGTAACTGTCTAAACTGAGCCCCACCAGAGCCCAGCACTGACCCAAGAAAACCATCGGCTTCCAAGGTGGGCGTGCAGCAGCCTGAGCACACCAGGGACAAGCTGGAGTTCATCAAGCCCCACCTAATCACACCTGCCATAAGTTTTGGGCTGAAGTTGGATAGCTCAACATTTGGCATGTTTTTAGATACTTCTAAACTAATATATTTAAGAGATGTGCATTTTACTGAGGCTCCCTGTTTTAATTAGCACTACAAAAAACAATTCTGTAACTGACAGAAGAATTGACAGCATAAGATTGTAATCCTTAACATGTATTTTTTTTTTTTTTCACATAGCTCCTATCCACTAAGTGAACTCATGAGAGGTTGTAATTATACTGTAGTTCTGAAATCATAAAGCTGGGCATTGATTAAGAAATATCTCCTGCATATTAAGGGATATAGAATTTTGCTACTTGCAAGCACTACTGTATTGTAGTAGGTGATGGTTATGCTTTTAATGGCTATATCTATTCTTCTGAAGTAGCTCCCCCTGCACTTTCCTTTACACAGTGCATCATTTTTCATGAAGGTGTTAGTGGAGCTGACATGAACCAATAACCTGAAGGACCACTCCTAGTGTATTCCTGCAGTTTCAGCTTTCAGTGTCTGGGAGAAGTCTAAAGTAAGTTTGAAGCTAAAAAAAAAAACAACAACAACAACAACAACAAAAAAAAACCCCAAGCCCCCCCCCAAAAAAAAAAACCCAAACAACAACCAACCTCAGGTATTGTGAGATTATAGGGTTATAGCACCAACTGCCTCTTGCTGCAGATCCAGCAAACAGAGCATGCATTTGTCCCTGATCTTTGCTGGGATAGACAGTCGCTGTAAAACCTTATAGATGGGATTTTGGCCAAATTTTACCTTTGCTTTAAGGATGCAAAGCTACTTATCAAAAAGGAGTGAATAGCCTGATATATTTAGAATTCATATTTCCACACAGGATAATGCAGACTGTGTGTAATGTTCTTCTTGTAAAATAGCCTTACACCATGGTATACCCTACTGCCTTGCCATCTCACGTGACTGTTTTAAAGAACAATTATCTCCTTATGTCCCATTTTAGGTTGCTTATCTTTTATCCCTTTCGGTATTTCTCACAGTATTTCTAGAGTTACAAACAATGAACTATCAAGTAACTAGTATGTTACTTTCATCAGTAAAGAGTCTTGAAAAATTTGGTAGATAACTTCCTGAAGAATGTGAGATGAATTTTCTGTAAGCTCTTTGGCACCACAGACTAGCTGAACTGAGGGTTTAGTGTGACATAATACATTTTTCCATGTAAATGCTAGAAAGAAAAAAAAGCCATAAAGGAATCTAGATTTTATCCATATTGTCACAAAGTCTGGTAAGTGCATTAGCTAAGGGCAGTGATTAATTCAGCACTCCTGTAAATGAAATCTGTCAGAGTAATTTTTAGCCTTAGTTTCAAGTACAACTTCATCATCGGCTGTTGGTAACTCGTCACTTCCTAATTTTGGTTTTTTCTCATCCTTATGCTCACTAACATATTAACTATTTTGTGTTATCACAATAATGTGTCTTTTAATACAAATTTCCCAGTGTTTTCATAATAGTAGCAGAACATTTTCCAGCAGCAATGCACTTCCTTCACATATGATCTCATGACTAAATTATTCCTGACTTGATGCCATATATACCCCTAGGTCATATGTGTATTTTTTTTAACGGGTGAACATAAATTCTACCGTATGAAGAGAAGTAAAATATGCCTAACAGGGAAGAAAACACATCCCTTGATAGGAAGGAGGCAAGAAAAATAAATGTTCAATTACTGCCCCCTCTCCCCTGCACCTCATTTATCTTTGCTCTTTTTTCATATAACAATATGTGACAGAGAAATTAAGTAGAACATATTGCACCAGCATTAGGAGGAACAAAATAAGGGACATCATTTTCATGATCCTTAAAAACAAGACCTCAAAGAAAGAGA